>NC_053494.1:43938480-44083480 GCF_905171775.1 Rana temporaria
GCATAAATATAGTAGCAGTTTAGAAGCTTTGTGCTAGGAGTAAGTTCCCTCAAAGTGGACTGCACTCAAAAAACTTTCATGTTTTGGTTGGAGTGGTGAAAGGTGTAAAACCTTTGTTGGATATTAATTGTTGGTTTTACCACATTTACCGATATCTGCAGGACAAGAGTAAGGGGGAATCTAAAATGTTAAGTCACTGAGCAGGTGTAGAGGGGAATCTCCCAGTGGGGAAACATGTTCAGTGGGATTTCCCCCACATTGGGGAAGTTTCCTATCACTTTCAGAAGTAAATGGAAATCACCCCATAATTTTTTAACTGACATTCAACTGTATGGTAAGGAAAAGTCCATGATATTCCAGAACGGTAAATGACTGCCACTTGAAAAGAAAAATGTTCTGAAAAAGGTTAACAATATATTAAATATTGCGGCGCAGTATTAGATACAATAAATAATAATGAACCCATATAGTGCCACAAATCAAATATCCAAAAACAAAAACAAAATGAACTGTGCATGTTTACAATTATTATGACCTCATGCTGCAAACAGGAAGTGTGTGTGCCGCCATCTTGCGCGAGCCATTTCCAATGTACTTGTATGTAATCTGATGTGGACCAGCAAAATGTGCACTTTTTAAGTTAAAGTGTTACTAAACCCAGGCATTTTACTATATCTGGTCTCCCACAATACACAGAACATGAAAATGCAATTATTTTAGTAAATTTAAACTGCTAAATACCTTTTCTCATCAGCAGTTAGAGCAGGTTTGTGACTGGTGTCTGGTGTGGTGACTGGTGTCTGGTTAAAGCTTGTAGGAAGAGTTTTCATTCTACACTGACTGTCCTATCAGAATGCAGAGCCCCTGACCCTCTGTCTGGACAGTGCTGATTGGCCCTGTGCTGATCACATGCACCCTCCCAAGAAAAAAAAATCTCTCCATCAATACACACCAAACTGAGCACGTGCAGCTTGCTCCCAAGGCTCTGTACTATCAGGAAATATATTTGGGACAGTGGAAGGGGGAGAGCATTAGAGGAAGCAGGATCAAACAGCCCATTTACACAACCCCTTAGGTTCCACAGTGAGTATAACAAGCATGCTTCACTGCATATACATTTTACTATTGTTGGTTTAGTAACACCATGCCGGACCTTCAGAGTCTGTGCCGTAAACTGTGGCTCCAGGTAAAACCAGGTAAACTTTGCTCCAAGGTAAATATTACATAATGAGCTAGTATGCGATGCATATTAGCTTATTATGCCTTTGTCCTACAGGTTTACAATCTCTTTATTGGGGACAAATCGATGTTCATTTTCAATCAAGTGGATAAGAAAATGTGAAGGTTCAGGATAGAAAAACATCTCTTATTTCTTATGTTCTTTTATCTGATCAAATTAAATTCTAATGCTGCGTACACACGATCGGACATTCCGACAACAAAACCGTGGATTTTTTTCCGACGGATGTTCGCTCAAACTTGTCTTGCATACACACGGTCACACAAATGTTGTCGAAAATTGCACACTAGTGTTTTATTTAAGCTCCTAGAAGCTAAATAATGTTATCACATGTAATATATAGACATTACTTTAGGCTATCAGTGTCTTAGAGCAGAACAAATTAAATTTGTAAGGTTTCCTGGAGCGTTTTTCGTGCAGACAAGTTTATAAACGCTACTAATAGCGTTGTTTTTGTTTTTCTTCGCCTTTTTCTGCAAAAATGCCAATAGAATGCTAATGCTCCTAAAACGCTACTACAAAAAGCTATTACCAGCGTCTTTTATCCAGTGATTTTTTTCCAGTGTTTTTTTTAGCTTAAAAAGAAAAACTCTAGTGTGCATGGAGCCTAAGTTTAATAATAATAATCTTACATATACAGAGAGCACTACTATATAACCTTCCTTTTTTAGCTTTTTTCATTTTTTACTCAGGCTGGGTTCACAGTGCCGCTGGAGCGAGGGGTCCAGTGCGTCCCTGTTCACAATTTCAGGTCCGATTTTAATCGTAATTTTTGGATGAATTCGGACCTGAAAACGGACCAGAAGCAGCACAGGACTCCTGTGCTATTCGCTCCGCAGCCATCCCGGAGCTGTGTGTGAACTGGCTCCAATGACTGTTGGCCGGTCGGCAAGTGGTTAAGAGTGGCAATACAAGGCAATCTTCCAACAAATGTTTTCTATGTGCCCCAGCAGTGACCTGTATAACAGTGTAAGTTCTGAATACGAAACTTCCACATTGTGGAAAAAACACTCATATGCATGTGAACATTAAGGATGAGCTTCGTATTCGAGTCAAACTCATGTTCGACTCCAACATCGTATGTTTGATCCTTCGTCGAAATAGGAACAAAACGGACAAATTCGAGTTACGTTTCACAGACCATTATTCACTGCGGCATCGCTGGCTGATGATTGGCCAAGCATGCACTATGACCCGCATGCTTGGCCAATCACAGCGCGCAAAAAAACGGAGAGCCATAATTGGCCAAAGCCAGGGTGGCTTTGGCCAATTATGGCTCACAGGGTTTAGTACACGCTCCACACTATAAAAGGCCGCCTGCAGGGCGGCCTTGTGTAGTGTGTTGCGGCAGTTAACAGAGACCAGAGAGAGACAGAGAGAGTGTCATTTTTTGCAGGTAGATAGAGCAGGCAGGCTAGTCAGTTAATGTTACAGTGTGTAGAGGATATATATACATCCCAGGTGTTGTACATATATTTATACACTGTATAGTTTAGCTAGATCAGTTCTTCCTAATTTACTGGCAGGCAGGTGATTGTGCTATTTAAAGACGTTATCACAGGCATACTATAGACACCCAGCTATATTTTTTTTAATTTAAGCATCATTAAAATCACTGCTCCTGATGCAGGAGCAGTGATTTTAATGATGCTTAAATAAAAAAAAATTAAAAAAAAATGAAAACTTCCTTTAAATATTGTACCTGCTGGGTGTCTATAGTATGCCTGTGAAAATGTCTTTGAGAACCCGGGTCTTGCCCGAGGGAACATGTATCAATGGAAAAAAAGAGTCCTGAAAAAAACGACCGTTTTTAAAACTTTTTTTCCATTGATCCATGTTCCCTGGGGCACGACCCGGTTTCTCAAAGACGTTTTCACAGGCATACTATAGACACCCAGCAGGTACAATATTTAAAGGAATTTTTCATTTATTTTTATTTGTTTTAATTTAAGCAGCATTAAAATCACTGCTCCTGAAAAAACAACGGTTTTTAAAACTTTTTTTCCATTGATACATGTTCCCTGGGGCAAGACCCGGGTTCTCAAAGACGTTTTACGACAATAACTTGCATATTAGGCCCGGTACACACGGGCAAACATGTACGATGAAACCGGTCCGTCGGAGGGCTTCTGTACGATGGCTGTACTAACCATCGTACAGAAGTCCGCGCGTAAACAATACGCGGGGCGTGTCCACGTCATGTCCGCGGCGATGACGCGGCGACGTGGGCGGGCCTGCCATTTAAAGGCTTCCACGCATGCGTCGAAGTCATTCGACGCATGCGAGGGACGGTGGGCGCTCGGACATGTACGGTAGGTCTGTACTGACGACCGTACATGTCCGAGCGGGCAGGATTCCAGCGGACGGTTTTAAAACACGTCCAGGAATATTTGTCTGCTGGGAAAAGGCCCGGCGGGCAAATGTTTGCTGGAATTCGGCCCGCTCGCGCCTACACACGACCGAACATGTATGCTGAAACTGGTCCGCGGACCAGTTTCAGCATACATGTTTGGTCGTGTGTACGGGGCCTTAGGCTTTAAAATTAGCACTTTTGAATTTGAACGTTCGAGTCCCATAGACGTCAATGGGATTCTAAATGTTCGCACGAATGTTCGGTCCGTTCGAAGGTTCTGGTGCGAACCGAACGGGGGGGGGGGGGGGGTTGTTCGGCTCATCCCTAGTGAACATGAGTGCCAATGTTTACAGGCGTGTATACCTGTGTATAACGTATTCCATCAATACAGTTGTATGGACAGAATTCAGCACCAGCTGAGACTTCTTGATGCCACAAATACAGGAGTTTTATATGTTGTATGCCTTTACCCCTGTTTTTATGCCAGTGTGCCTGGACAGATCTTCACCTCCAAAAAACAAATGTTTTTTATTTTTTATCCTGCTCCAGCCTCCATCTTCCACAATTGAATATTTTTATTTTTACTTTTTTTGTGCTGCACTTTCACCAAAGTGAGAATTATGTTGTGCCTGATCTAAACGTGCACAGATATGTAAAGGGCTATTCCTGGCCTTCAGTATCCGGCAGAAACCTTCCACACATGTGCACATCATGATGTGATTAGAAAGGTAAAGGATTTTGTGTTCGGTCTGCACGTGCACCAAAGAATCAGTGCATGCAAAGACCGAATACAATTTTCTGCAATTTCCTAATAGCCCCACATTCCCATGCACGGTGGATCTTTCAGGTCCTGAAGAGCACTCTGGCATATCCGTTCATGCGCCTGGGCATTAAAGATGGCTGCACCACTAAGAGGAGACAGATGTCAGGGCCAGACGTAAGGGGACTGAAGTTCCTCTTTAAATCGATGGATTTAGTTCCAGTTCATGGCTCATGCACATACAGGTGAAACTCGAAAAATTAGAATATCGTGCTAAAGTTTATTTATTTCACTAATGCAACTTAAAAAGGTGAAACTAATATATGAGACAGTGCAAGCCGTGATTTGTCATAATTGTGATGATTATGGCTTACAGCTCATGAAAACCCCAAATCCACAATCACAGAAAATGTTAATATTACATGCAATCAATAAAACAAGGATTGTTCCTAGAATAATATCGGGCCTCTGAAATTGATAAGCATGCATATGTACTCAGTACTTGGTTTGGGCCCCTCAATGCGGCGTGGCATGGAAGCTATCAGCCTGTGGCACTGCTGAGGTGTTATGGAAGACCAGGATGCTTCAATAGCGGCCTTCAGCTCTTCTGCATTGCTCGGTCTCATGTCCCTCATCTTTCTCTTGGCAATGCCCCATAGAGAATGGGGTTCAGGTCAGGCGAGTTTGCTGGCCAATCAAGCACAGTAAGCCCACGGTCATTGAACCAGGTTTTGGTGCTTTTGGCAGTGTGGGCAGGTGCCAAGTCCTGCTGGAAAATTAAGTCAGCATCCCCATAGAGCTTGTCTGCGGAGGGAAGCATGAAGTGCTCCAAAATCTCCTGGTAGACGGCTGTGTTGACCCTGGACTTAATGAAGCACAGTGGACCAACACCAGCAGATGACATGGCTCCCCAAATCAACACAGACTGTGGAAACTTCACACTGGACTTCAAGCATCTTGCAGTGTGTACCTCTACGTTCTTCCTCCATATTCTGGGTCCTTGGTTTCCAAATGAGATGCTAAATTTGCTCTCATCAGAAAAGAGGACTTTGGACCACTGAGCAACAGACCAGGTGTGTTTTTCTTCAGCCCAGGTAAGACGCTTCTGACGTTGTTTGTTGTTCAGGAGGCTTGACAAGAGGAATACGACATTTGAAGCCCATGTCCAGGATCAGTCTGTGTGTGGTGCTCTTAATGCACTGACTCCAGCCTCAGTCCACTCCTTGTGAAAGTCCCCAACACTTTTGAATGGCCTTTTCCTGTCAATCCTCTCCAGGCTGCGGTCATCCCTGCTGCTTGTGCACCTTTTTCTTCCACATGTATAAAAGAGAAGGGATGGGGGCAAAAGAATAGTTGCTGAAGCTAGACTTGATAACATGCCTACCCAGATTTTGGTGGACTATTTCGGTACTGATGAAAAATGATAAAAAGCAGTTGCATAAAAAGAATTTATTACAATTAAAAATTATACAAAAATTTGTTTCCCTTCCACATAACTTTCTATTAATGTGCTTTGATACAGCACTTTGGGAACATCCAATTTCTTGTGCAATTACCTTTTTGAGGCTTTCCCTCCTCATGGAGGGTGTCAATGATGGTTTTCTACACAACTGTCAGCACAGCAGTCTTTCCCATGATTGTGATTCCTACTGAACCAGACTGAGAGACCATTTAAAGGCTCAGGAACCCTTTGCAGGTGTTATGGCTTAATTAGCTGATTACAGTGGGACACTTTGAGCCTAGAATATTGCACCTGTAGCGCTACCCCCGCAGGAGCCGCTGGTTAGATTTTGGGATGGCGTGTTATGTTACCTCTGTGATGTGTCTAGGGATGATGATGATGAGAACAATGACGGAATGTCCAAACAGCAGGATGTCGTTTTCTGTGCTTTTATTACTTGCCCAACATGGCAAACAGTCAACTTGAAGTAGATAGAGATAGGTTGGTGAAAGGAGAATTTGAAGATTTGATTTGAAGGCCTATGGATAACGGAAGCAGTCCTGCCTCCAATGGGACTTTAACACACGTCGCCACTCCAGCCGGAGTGGGTAAAGTGTACCTGGACAGGCCTCTCACACCGACCTGGCAGCCAGGGTATTACTCGGAACGCTGAGAAGGAACAAGTCTCTGCCACTGACTTGGCTCTAGTAGAATAAGAATTAGGAGTGGAACCTCTGCCACAGGCCCTCTACTCAGGAACGTAGATAATAGAGCGAATCCTCTCAGCAAATATAATTTTGCCTGAATCTCCCTCAGGTAGACTTCTTGATTTTGGTGTCCCCGACTGACAAGTTGCAGCATACAACTTCTCAGTGTCCGGTCACCCAGATCCCCGATGGACTGTCCAAGCCCTGTTGGATCACCTGCCTCCGGGCTCACCTCAGACCGACTCCCCACCGAACAGCACAACTCGCTTGGGATCTTTCTCATTGAATGTGGGGAACCCAGTAAGTCACTGGGGCCCCTTTGCAGCTGTAGTTGCTCCGGGCCATGAGGGCCCAGAATTGTGAACTCCGCGTAGCACGTGTGCCCCGGCCTAGTAGGCCATATCGGCGGGGCCCGTGATGTGCGCCACACCCTGAAGGTGGGTGCCGCACCTGGAACCAGGAACGGGAGAAGAACCCCACAAAATGGCGTCTGCCCTAGAAGTACCCTCCCCCAGCATTCCCCACAAGGGAAAAACTCCTCTGATTGGCTGCTGGCAGAAAGGCGCCACCGCCTGGACTCCTCTGACGCCACCTGTCCCCCAGAGATGGAAAAGTATCTCTGGAACACATAATGAAACCACAGACAGCCCAGCCTGGCAGAAACCCAATTTACATAAATCAACATGGATGAGAGCAAAGTAACTCTCTCATCCCCCTCTAAATTTAACATAGCACCTGTACTGAAATTACACAGGCGCTACACACCTTTTCACAATATTCAAATTTTCGGAAGTTTGTGGATTTGGGGTTTTCATGAGCTGTAAGCCATAATCATCACAATTATGACCAATCACGGCTTGAACTATCTTTCTTTGCATGTAATGAGTCTATCTCATATATTAGTTTCAACTTTTAAGTTGCATTAGTGAAAATTATGAACTAATTTTTCGAGTTTCACCTGTACAGTGAGGGAAAAAAAGTATTTGATCCCCTACTCATTTTGTACGTTTGCCCACTGACAAAAAAATTATCAGTCTATAATTTTAATAGTAGTTTTTTCTTACCTTTTTCTAAACTTTATTGAAAGCGTACAAAAGTTTACATGCCATTCAAGTCTCCACCCAGCAGTGTAGTGACCTGCAGTGCCTTCCAGTGTAAATATGCAGCATAGAAGATGATGGTTTTTCCTATGCCCCTTTGCTTTTTACAAACACATGGCACTATTTACTTTTTTCTAAACTTTATTCAAAGCATACACTCCATTCAGGTCTCCGCCCAGAAGCGCAGTGACTTGCAGTGCCTTGTGGAAATATGCAGCATAGAAGGCGATTGTTTCCTATGCCCTTTTGCTTTTTACAAACACATGGGACCTTTTACTTTTTTTCTAAACTTTATTCAAAGCATCCAAAGCATACACTCCATTCAGGTCTCTGCCCAGAAGCGCAGTGACCTGCAGTGCCTTGCAGAAATATGCAGCATAGAAGGCGATTGTTTCCTATGCCCCTTTGCTTTTTACAAACACGTGGGACCTTTTACTTTTTTTTTCTAAACTTTATTCAAAGCATACAATCCATTCAGGTCTCCACCCAGAAGCGCAGTGACCTGCAGAAATATGCAGCATAGAAGGCGATTGTTTGCTATGCCCCTTTTGCTTTTTACAAACACATGGGACCTGTTACTTTTTTTCTAAACTTTATTCAAAGAATACAAAGCGTACAATCCAGTCAGGTCTCCGCCCAGAAGTGCAGTGACCTGCAGTGCCTTGCAGAAATATGCAGCATAGAAGGCAATTGTTTCCTATGCCCCTTTGCTTTTTAAAAACACACAGCACTGTTTACTTTTTTTTCCTAAACTTTATTCAAAGCATACAAAGCGTACAATCCAGTCAGGTCTCCGCCTAGAAGCGCAGTGACCTGCAGTGCCTTCCAGCGTGTTGCGGACAATTGTTTCCTATGCACCCTGTCGGAAAACGGCGTTATTCCAGGGCAGGAAAACGCAGGTTACCACGTCTGTGTGAGGGAGACCATAAAATGAAGACTCCTCTTCTGGACTGAGCTAATATTTAATAACAGGTATTTTATTTGTCAGGTCACACTAGTTCACCCTGCATTGCCCACACATTTCTGGTGTGTCCTATGTTCATAGCACACAGGAGCCCTGAGTGCCGGCAGGTGTCATTGCGCCCTAGCTGTGCTATGTATGAGGCAGTCCCTTCACAGAACATCCTCACACACATCACACTGCGAAATGGAGGAAACAAACAAGGAAACGAAGACGCTTTTTCTGTGAATGAGGAGGAGGGGGAGGAGGGCGCGGCTAGCGCTCGCTGACGAGCACTCGCGTCGCCCAATCGACGGCGAAAGAAGGCGGGCCCGAAACGACGGTGCCCAATGGCGGCTGGGAGAGTGTCGGAGCAGCGCCTCCCTTCTCTACCACGAACATTGTTGTGGAGTGACGTCAGCCCCAGACGATGCGGGCGGCCATTACTGTTGGCTGTGTGATTCCCTGAAGCCATCTGAGGAGAGGGGAAGAAGGCCATGGCCAGGACCACTAGCCAAGTGGTGAGGCGCTTGTGTGATGCTGGGGGGGTGCGGTGGTGGGGCGGGAGGGGGGTACAGGTGGGCTCAGAGGGGGAGAGCCCAGGGCCAGCAGGCTGAGGGGAGGGAAGGCACCGGCAGCAGGCCTCTCCCCTCCAGATCTGCTAGGATGGGCAGATACCCTGTGTGCCCTGTGCCTGTCACTTGGCCACACATGGAGAGGAGGTGATGCCAGGCCAGGCAAGGGGGAGAAGAGGAGGGAGGCCTCCTAGACTGAGCCCCCAGCTCTGCCCCCATCACACCCTTCTTATGTATTTCTATGGAGTGTTTATGGCAGATCTTCACCCATACAAGGCTCAGGTCCTGCACAGGTTAGACGCAGGGCGCTGCGCACAAGATCGCCACCGAGCGGCTCGTCGCCCCTCCGTTCTGAGGTCTGTGTGCCCGGTGTCCAGACAGGGAAGACATTTCTCGAAGGCCACAACCTTTTTTGCATTTTGTTTAGAATAAGGGGGAGGGGGCGTGCTTAATCCCTGTCGTTTTTTTTTTTTTAAGCCATCTTTGTCCCATTGGAGAGATTTTCCTTCACTTCCTGTCACAACAGGAAGTGAGAGGAAATCCCTACAAAGTGAAGAATCCCGGCATGTCACCAGAAATGGTGTCCCCGTTGGAAGAGTTCCCTTCTGTTACTGTTCTGGGGACAACCCAAAATGTGGGATTTTCTTTTTCCATACTTTCACTTTCAGGTTTAATGGTAAACAGGACAAAAGGGAGAGATCTCACCTAATGGGGGTGCGGACAGCTTTAAAAAACCTGACGGGGGTTCTAATCCTTCTATTACATCCAAAACAAAAAATAACGGGTTTCCCTTAACTTATACTTTAAATGTTGTTGTTTTTTTAACCTTAAAGTGGTTTTAACCCTTCCATATACCCAGTGAAGTGACTGGCCTCGGGTGATGCACCGAGATGAAACAAATTCTCCTACATAAGGTCCATTTAAAGTCCAGAATCTATACAGATTGTCTGAGATTTCAGAGAGCTGAAGTTACACTCTGCAGAGCTCAGTGATGAAAGCTCTGAGAGCTGATTGGAGGGAAGGGACACACCCCTTTACACAGGAACAGAGCTGAGGCTGCCAATCAGCTGGAGATCCCTCCCCTGTCACCATTTTTCTCTTGGTGTCAGAAAAACTTGTCAGAAGTGATTCATGCTGATAGCAGAGGAACAGAGCAGCAGACAGAAATGACACTTAGTGCTCTGTATTGAGACAAGTACACACTACAGAGCAGGGATATGCAAATAGTGGACCTCCAGTTGTTGCAGAACTACAAGTCCCATGAGGCTCTGACAGCCGCCAGCATGACACCCAGAGGCATGATGGGACCTGTAGTTTTGCAACACCTGGAGGTCCGCTAATTGCATATTCCTGCTATAGAGGGATAGGCTTTGTTCATATTTCATGTGTGAGGTTTACAACCACTTTAAGACATAAATCCTCCCTGAGAGAATGAAAACTGACTCTCGCTTCCTAATTAGGTGTCTGTTTAGGCAAGATTCACACTCTTTTGGTGCAAGAATGCAATCGTGTTGATATACAGAATGTGATAATTTTGTATTTATTTTTTGTAATGAAATGTACAACCACTTTTAGGTAAAAATCCTTCTTTGTTACAGGATTCCCCCCAGCCCCCCTTGCACTTGCCTGATCTGGATCTAGCGATGTGCACAAGGGCTCTCTCCCTCCTCACAGGGCAGGTTGATGGCAACGGGAGCCATTGGCTCCTGCTGCTGTCAGTCAATTAATGTGATGAGGGGGGCGGGGTTAATAACTATAAATTGGCTGCATGTGTTCCCATTTTTTTCCTTTCTAAGCTACGCTCACAGCAGCTGTAAAGACCAACACGAGGGCACATAGAAAGCAATTGGCGACACCATAAAATTGTGCCCTTGTGGGGGGTGCAGAAAATTGTAGACCTGCAGCATTTTTACGCAGCGAGAGGTACCGCAGGTCACTGAGCTGCAGCTGATTGTGCTGCATAGACTTGATTGAAGTGCCATTTTGTGACACTTCGATAAAATTGAAAAAGGTAAACAGTGCCGCCTTGGGTTGTATAAATACAAAGCAGAGTCCCCTTACACCAGGGGTTGATAAATTTGCTTGGAATCTAGGAGCCAGCTAAAAAAGTTAGGAGCCAGAAAACGCGCCCCGTCTCGACGAGCTTGCGCACAGAAGCGAACACATACGTGAGCAGCGACCGCATATGTAAACGGTGTTCAAACCACACATGTGAGGTATCACAGCGATCGTTGGAGCGAGAGCAATAATTCTAGACCTCCTATGTAACTCAAAACATGCAACCTGTAGAATTTTTTAAACGTCGCCTATGGAGATTTTAAAGGGTAAAAGTTTGTCGGCATTCCACGAGCGGACACAATTTTGAAGCGTGACATGTTGGGTATCAATTTACTTGGCGTAACATTATCTTTCATAATATTAAAAAAATGGGGATAACTTTACTGTTGTCTTTTTTTTTTATTAAAAAAGTGTAATTTTTTCCCAAAAAAGTGCGCTTGTAAGACCGCTGCGCAAATACGGCGTGACAGAAAGTATTGCAACGATCGCCATTTTATTCTCTAGGGTGTTAGGATAAAAAATATATATAATGTTTGGGGGTTCTAATAAGAGAGAAGAAGATGGCAGTGAAAATAGTGAAAAATTACATTAGAATTGCTGTTTAACTTGTAATGCTTAACTTGTAATACCAACGGCTCACCACCAGATGGCGCCAGCTCACAAAAAAATTAAAAATTTTTTTTTTTTTTTTTCCCCCCTTCCAAGCCAAGTCGCCAGGACCCTATTTCTAGTCGCCATGGCGACCTGGCGCCCGGGATTTGTCGAGCCCTGCCTTACACGGAGGGAAGATGCCAGCCTGCATGTTTAGCATGCTAGTGTGATCAAGCTCTGATTCACCTGATCACCATAAATGTAAACGTAAAGCCACAATTTTTGAGTTGCCACCAGAATAGGAATAAAGGAGAAATCTTCCAATGGGGACACCTGTTTTGGTGACAACTGTCTAAGTGGAGGGTTCCCTCACATTGGAAAGAGATCCTCTCACATCCTGTTGAGTCTACATGATCCTAGCCTCAACCCACGTGAGGGTGCCAGCCAGGAAGCTTCCACTGTACTGGGGGTCAATCTTGTGTGACTGAGGCATTCCCTGCCCTGTGGATGCACATATAGAAGGGGTGTGTATGTGCAACTGCAGGGCAAGGAATGCCTCAGCCACAGGTGATTGGCCCAGTACAGTGACAGACTCCTGGTGGGTTTGGACTAAGATCTTCCCTATTAATGAGTAGATGGCAACAAAATAAAATGTGGATTTAACACCCCCCCCCCCCACCCACTGTACCAGATATGAGAAAAAAAGTTGTGGCTTTAGGTTTACTTTGAAGGCATTGTACATTTTTTGTTGTTTTTCACTAGGTGTTGGTGTAGTTCTTTTTCCTGTGTTGGTTACCTTGTAAGGCTTCATGCACACAGAGCGTTTGCTCAGCTCTTCTGAACGCCTTTTTGTCCTGGCAGGAGATGAGCAGCATTAACACGGTGCTTAATGCAATGTTTTTCTGATCCATTTAGGCACGTCGGGCATTTATTCATTTCATTTCATTGGCCAGAGCATGAATTTACTCTGGCCATTGAAACAAATGATCACTTGGCATGTTTATGAACGGTTTGTGTTTTTGTTTTTTTGCCAGAACTCTCCTGAATGTGCAAGTGCCTCTAAACACCTTTAATGTCTATGTGTGCAAGGATATACAGGTTCTCAGGCAAATTTAATGCAGATAAGGCACCAAGTGAGTGTAATTGCCACCTTAATCGGCCTCAGAACCTGTGTACTTCAATGTGTTTGGGTTTAAAGGGATGAGGTGGCAACCCTACCAAAGGTGTCCCAGGCCTGCTAAAGTGTTCGGGTTTGGTCTGGAGAAAAGGTGGCAACCCTACGGCCGCTGTTAAGTTAAGTCAGGACTGTCCCCAGCTCTGCTGATGTGACATGGCCACTTCATTGCACACTCTGAGCATAAATCGGAGACCCTTCCCGGTAAATTAAAAGCCGCAAAATGTAAAAAAAGGATAAAAAAAAGAACAGATCCAATTTAGACCGCTATCTTCCGCCACAATATTAATTTGTTCTATCTGGGCTTATTTATACTTCAATGACTTAGTAATTTACATATTTTAAATTTCTATGTATCAGGGAGGTTGAAGCTTATGTAACCTTGGCACCACAGTCTAAAATGTATTTGTGGACAAGGTAATGTACAATGAGACGTCACACTAAGAGTCGGCTAACCAAGGACTTAGGTAATGTGTGCTTCTGTTATCAACAGACCACAGAGAGACACCCACTGTCCTTTGTATAGGTCTATTGGCTGCATAGATCCTTAGATTTGTATAGACTGTTCCCTATTTCTAAGTTCTGGAGATTTGTTGGTGAATTCCTCTTTAGATTTATTTTTCTGTGTTTTGTATTTGCATCGTATTGAGTCCTCTGAGACGGTTATTTGTTCTTGAGCACAGTAGTCTATGTACCGGTTGTTTTCAGTTATCGGAGTTCTGAATTTATGTACCTGGAAAGTATTTTAAAACGTAGGCAGCTTTATTAGTGTCATGTGGCAGTGCGTTGCAAAGTAAACATAATCGTGAGTCTTCTTTCAGATGACTATATTATCTAATATCCTATGTTGGTCACATGCATACCCTGCTGGCACATGGATTGTGAAAGAAGGTTTTCCCGATTACAAATTAGAGCAGACTTTCTACCAGGATTCCTCCAAAGCTTGCCACAGCATGGAAACATTTCTGCCCATCACATAAGTAACCACTGATAGCGAATTCTAAGAGGGACATTCTTCCCCTGACCTTTAATCTTGCAAGGAGCATTCTTTTTACAATTACTAGTATGAGGGGTTCCTTCTTCCACAGACCTCCAATAAGAGGGGCTTCCTTCTCCCGCAGACCTCCAATGAGAGGGGCTTCCTTCTCCCGCAGACCTCCAATGAGAGGGGCTTCCTTCTCCCCCAAAGGGGCTTCCTTCTCCCGCAGACCTCCAATGAGAGGGGCTTCCTTCTCCCGCAGACCACCAATGAGAGGGGCTTCCTTCTCCCGCGGACCACCAATGAGAGGGGCTTCCTTCTCCCGCGGACCTCCAATGAGAGGGGCTTCCTTCTCCCGCGGACCTCCAATGAGAGGGGCTTCCTTCTCCTGCGGACCTCCAATGAGAGGGGCTTCCTTCTCCCGCAGACCACCAATGAGAGGGGCTTCCTTCTCCCGCAGACCACCAATGAGAGGGGCTTCCTTCTCCCGCGGACCACCAATGAGAGGGGCTTCCTTCTCCCGCAGACCACCAATGAGAGGGGCTTCCTTCTCCCGCAGACCACCAATGAGAGGGGCTTCCTTCTCCCGCAGACCACCAATGAGAGGGGCTTCCTTCTCCCGCGGACCACCAATGAGAGGGGCTTCCTTCTCCCGCGGACCTCCAATGAGAGGGGCTTCCTTCTCCCGCGGACCTCCAATGAGAGGGGCTTCCTTCTCCCGCGGACCTCCAATGAGAGGGGCTTCCTTCTCCCGCGGACCTCCAATGAGAGGGGCTTCCTTCTCCCGCGGACCTCCAATGAGAGGGGCTTCCTTCTCCCGCGGACCTCCAATGAGAGGGGGCTTCCTTCTCCCGCGGACCTCCAATGAGAGGGGGCTTCCTTCTCCCGCGGACCTCCAATGAGAGGGGGCTTCCTTCTCCCGCGGACCTCCAATGAGAGGGGGCTTCCTTCTCCCGCGGACCTCCAATGAGAGGGGGCTTCCTTCTCCCGCGGACCTCCAATGAGAGGGGGCTTCCTTCTCCCGCGGACCTCCAATGAGAGGGGGCTTCCTTCTCCCGCGGACCTCCAATGAGAGGGGGCTTCCTTCTCCCGCGGACCTCCAATGAGAGGGGGCTTCCTTCTCCCGCGGACCTCCAATGAGAGGGGGCTTCCTTCTCCCGCGGACCTCCAATGAGAGGGGGCTTCCTTCTCCCGCGGACCTCCAATGAGAGGGGGCTTCTTTCTCCCGCAGACCACCAATGAGAGGGGCTTCCTTCTCCCTCAGACCACCAATGAGAGGGGCTTTCTCCTCCCGCAGACCACCAATTAGGGGGCTTTCTTCTTCCAAAGAACGGAGAGGGGGCTTCCTTCTCCCGCGGACCACCACGGAGAGGGGGCTTCCTTCTCCCGCAGACTATTTGACTCAATTCTAGTTGCCTGTCTCACTTCTGTCCTCTGACTACAATGACCTCCAAGTCACTGACCCAGGGACGATGTGCAAATCAAGGCCTATCAGAAATCTTTATTTGGATCCTTGGTTCTGAAGAAGTTACAATATTGTAGCAATAAGGTCCAGCATGGCAGCCAGTCAGCAATAACATCCTACATGCTTTTCTAGTGAAAGGTTTTCTTTACATTTCAGAGAATAGAGAGATGCCCAATTCTGTTTAGTTTTAGTTTTTTCCCATACATCCAAATGACATTCTAGTTCCCTTTCTGGCAAGTGAAAATAGGAAGTTGGGGAAAATAGTAAACATGATGTTTTATTGGATAATATGCACATTAGTCCTGTGGGTTTTTTTTTTCTTTTTAAGAAGTTATTCAAGTTCATTGTCAGTCCCAGGATTTCTTCCATTAACTGGAAATTTGAAAGGGGGAAAAAAAACAGTGTACTGCATCTAATATTCTGTGTTGTTACCGTCCTTCCATGAGTTGCCTCCTAGTTTCTCTGCAATATTTATGGCAGGCGTTGTGTTGTACAATTATGGCAACATGTAACTACATGTGGATGTATACAAGGTTTTGGAATGTGGATATGCCATTTGCATGCCTTTATGACAGATCGCTTTTTCCGTTGTACGATTTTAAGATTTAGTGAACAAGCTTGTTCAAACGTAGTTTATGACTGTATTACTTACTACTACTGTTTTGTGTGTTTGTGCGTGTGTAAAATATTTCATTAAAATATATATATATATATATAATTTTTTTTTCAAAAATAATGCATGTTTACATTAATAGTCCAGTAAATGGTTGTGAAATCTAATGTAATTTTGCATGTGTATAGGGTTTATTTCTGTATAGTTGTTTTGACAAAATTACAGGTGCTGTGTTTGAAGTTATTAGTAAAGCTGTCGTTGTGTTTTGGTGGTGATATTGCCTTTTTAGTGGTAATGTGGACAGGAAGTCTGATGTATCAAAGCAAATGCTAAATATACAAAAATGGATCTCGGATACTTTGTTCTCACGGTTTTAGGGTTTTGTGAATGTGTATGTGTTCTGTGTAGTAATAATATTATATATTTTTAATATTATTATCAATTGTGTGGCCGCTGCTAATTCATTGTAATGGTAAGCTTAGTATAAAAGATTTGAGTCACGTAATTTCAGATATCATACGATTTGAATGGTGTTTTATATTCACCTTTATCGCAGTCATATCTGTGTATTAATGTGATAGTGGTTCTTATGGTATTTTATGTTTATTGGTTTCCTTGTATATTTAGTCTCTGGACCACAATGTGCAAAATCAAAATTTGTTGGTGAAAAAGTACAGAAATAGATATAAAGTTTGTGGCAGTAAAATTTTCTTTGCATAAGAATTACTTTTTGTTAATAGAACTAAATAACGAAAGTTGTATAAAAAATAATCCCCTGTTTGCAATCTTAGTGAGCATACAAATAACAAAGCTACCCTGCCTGAGACAGCCATAGCCTGGGTTACTCCAGGGGTATTTATTTTTTTCCAATTTCAGTATATTTTAATTGAAAAATAAATTTCCTAATCTTTTAATTTTATTTATCCAAAAACCTGATACTTAACTTGGTTCGTTGAATTTGTAATTTTAGTTTTCGAATCTAATAAAGATTTATTGTTTTAAAAAAAAATGTTAAATTAAAAATTTTAAATAAATTAAAAACGCTCAAACATATTTATAGGTAGAGTCTTTCTACTAAAGTGCCTTTATGTGCGAACATGTAAAGTCATTAGAGAATATCTTTATAGATGTATTGCTAGACATTGATATTGTAAAACATGTCTATGTTAGGTTAAATTGAACTTTTGTTAAGTATGCAAAAGTTAGTTATATTTAAACAAATATCTGAAGGTAAAAATCTCATCAGCAATAGTTTACTGATGGTGAATACATAAGCAGCTTTCAGCCCAGTCAGTGACCTCAGGAATTGGTTAAGTAACAATCCAGATACAGTTTTCTCCCACCACATCATGTGAAATCGGATGTAAGCTATAAAAAAAACTGTCACATTTTTCATTTTACAGTGGACCACAAATTGTGACATTTTATGGAATGTTAGATTGTAAATGATCACAAAGAGCCTTTCATTCACAAAGCACGTGCTTGTGAATGATAAATATGTACATTATCAGGAGGAAGAAAACAAGGGAAATAGTGATTCGTTTCATCTCAACTTTGTTCAGCTAAGCTATTAAAAACTCGTACTTTCTTTTTCTTTTTGTGCTTTAGCCTATTGTAATTTTTTTTTTAAGTAGTTGTTTCTATTATTGTAGATATATTTTATCAAAATACTTTAAAAGTTAATACCGGGGAAAAATCCACTGCTGCAAGGACATTTCATTTTACATAAATAATATAGACAATATACCAGATATAAGGGTTGATTTACTAAAATTGGAGAGTATAATGTCTGGTCCAGCTGTGCATGGTAGCCAATCGGCTCCTAACTTCAATTTAAAGTGGATGTAAACCCCAATTTTTTTTATGTCACAATGTAGAGAATACGATTTCCTATCATCTGTGCCCAGTCTTGCCACACAGAGTTAATCCAGCTCTGAGCAATCCTCTTTTATTGTTCAGTGAAAATGAACAGACTTCCAGATAAAAACCTGTCTAAATAAAAAGTCCTTTCCTCTCTCCTTGCTTCGAGTGACATACATTACCTCTCACACTGAACTGTGGATCACCCCCCATATTATGATAAACATCCAGGAATGTGCATGTGTCCAAGCTAGTGCACGAGATATGTAAAAACCCTGTCACTCGAAGCAAGGGGACGGAAAGGACTTTTTATTTAGACAGGTTTTTATCTGGAAGTCTGTTAATTTTCACTGAACAATAAAAGAGGATTGCTCAGAGCTGGATTAACTCTGTGTGGCAAGACTGGGCACAGATGATAGGAAATCTTATTCTCTACATTGTGACATAAAAAAAAAAAAACTGGAAGCTGATTGGTTTCTATGCAGAGTTGCACCAGATTTAGCACTCTCCAGTTTTAGTAAATCAAGCCCCTATATCTTGTTCATTGTCTATATTATTTATGTAAAATAAAAAATGAAACGTCCTTCTCGCTGCAGTGGATTTTTATTTTAGTAAGCTATTAAAAACTCTTACTTTCTTTTCCTTTTTCTTCCTTTTTGTGGAGTTAATATGAGCTTTAGCCTATTGTGATTTTTTTTTTTTTTAAGTAGTTTTTTCTATTATTGTAGATATATCTTGTTCATTGTCTATATTATTTAAAATACAAAATTAAACGTCCTTCTTGCTGCAGTGGATTTTTATTTTAGTAAATCAACCCTATAAAGGTAAATAAGGGGTTTTGCCTATAGCAGCCAATCAGATTAGGTATGTGAAACAATTTTCTTTTACGTTTCTTTATAAAACTAGTATTCGTAAATCTGAATAAATGTTTTTGTCAATCTCTTCCCTGAAAACATTTAATTGGGACATCAAAGACAAGAAATACTTAAGCTTGATTTTTGTATTTTCTGCAGTAATTTTGTATCAAAGTAATACTTTTATGTAAAAAAAGGAGATTAAAGAAAGACGGCCTCATTTAAACTGAGAAACTGGAACATTTCGTTAAAATATTCAGTCATACTCAGTATGAGTGTTTTCTTTTTTTGACTGTCAGTCTTTGCAGGCATGAGAACAATTAAGTAATAGCAGAAATATCAGTTATGTAATATACCGTTGAATAATTCAGTTTCCCAAAATAGGCATTTGTGAAATGATGTATAATCTGGTTGCAATAATAGGTGCTCTCGTGTTCACTGTATAGTTTTAATGCCACAACATACTGTATACCTCTCTAGAAGAACGTTTGCCAATGAATATTGAATGAGGAATAAGAATAGATGTAGTCTTTGCTGTTTTTTTTCTGCTGACCTGGAAATTGGATTTGCTACCCAGCTTGTAGCTTGTCTCCTGCCTTGTTTTCTGTGTCTTTTCGATTTTTATTTTTTTATATTCTATTTTTAATGGTTGGTGTACACACAAACAGTTTTTGTTTTGGAAGCAGAAAGTGCTTTAGTCTACCTTCTTGTCTGTTTAGTGCTTGTTAACCTGCCAAATTCCACCATGTAAGTTAAGTGTGTTTGCTAAACCTAAGTTCAAATGGTTTATTGTGCCTGGGATGGCAGTTGTGGCTTTGAACAGAGTGACCCAGCCACAGAATTGGGTCAATAAAGCAATTGACGGGTTTGTGTTAATTACACAACACAGTGACAGGACCAGAGTTTACTCGTTTTAAAGAGATACTACAGTTAAATAAAGAAATAAAACCTAAACATTGGGGGAAATAATTATTTGATTCCTCCCTGTAGATTTTGTACGTTTACCCACTTGCAAAGAAATGAAGGATTTATCATTGTTATCAAATGAGACTATCAACCAAAACTCCAGAAAAAAACATGATACAAATGTTTTAGCCCAGGTTCACACTGGATACGATTTTCTTCGATTTGAGATGCGATTTCACTTGTGAAATCGCATCTCAAATCGACGGCATTTGTCGGCAATGACACCGTCCCAATCGGTGCGACGCCGCATCTGCGGCGCTGCACCGATTTCAAAAAGTAGTTCATGTACTACTTTTTGCGATTTCGGGCCGCGATTTACAGAAACCTGCACAGATGTCTCTTAAATTGCGGCTGAAATCGGGACTGCCAGCGGGAGTGAAATCGTGCAAGTTCAGCTGAACTCGCACGGCTTCACTCCCGCAGCCCAGTGTGAACCAGGGCTGAAATTGAGTTGCAGTTCAGAAAAATAATTCTGGCTACCGTATGTGCTCCTGTGGTACACAGATTAGTCCTGTCAATTTAAAGTGATTTGTAAAGTCTTGTTTGTTCAAAAAAATTTTGTTTATACTTGCCTGCTCTGTTGCAGTGGATTTGCACAGAGCAGCCTGGATCCTCCTCTTCTCGGGTCCCTCTTTGCTGCTCCTGGCCCCTCCCCCCTGTCGAGTGCCGCCCCAGCAAGCCATGGGGGCACCCAAAGCCAAGCTGCGGCTCAGTGTGTCCATTCAGACACGGAGCTGTGGTTCGTCCCTGCCCCCTCCATCTCCTGATTGGCTAACTGACTTTGACAGCAGCCGGAGCCCGTGGTGCTGCTGCTGCTGTGTCTCAGCCAATCAGGAGGAAGAGTCCCAGACGGCTGAGGGACTCGTGAACATCACTGGATAGAGATGGGGCTGGGGTAAGTATGAGGGAGGCTGTTGCACGCAGAAGGCTTTTTATCTTAATGCAAAGAATGCATTAAGATATAAAACTTTCTGACTTTTCTACCACTTAATGAAGGTTCTTATCGCAAATCCTGTTCTTCCTTGCATCAGCAATTGACTGAAAGCTGAACTCCAAGCAGATATAATAGATTCTTATTAATGCAGCTTTGTAACAATGAATACATATTTGAATTTATTTACGTGCAAGCAATGTAAATACATTTCAGATCTGGTACTAGTCTCTTGCAGTCCCTGTACATCACGGCTGGAGTGTGGGAGGAAGAACTAGCAAAAATAAGCCATTCATCTCATGTGCTTGCAAGGAGCATGCTGATGAGAGGAGAAAGCAGAGTGACAGTACAGCTGATCTCTGTATTGCTTCTTCTTTCACCATCTAAGCACTATGTAGGCATACGAAAAAATATATATGAAAGAAAATGCTACCGGCGCAAAGGAAATAAATAGATCTCCATTGATTCAGTCTGCTGCAATCAGATGTATGCCACCCTAGAGTGGAATAAATGTAATGTAACCAATTGTGGATTGCGCTGACCATTATTCATATTTTTATATATAATTGAATTAAATTCAACTTTTTAATTTAATATTATCAACTTCAATTAATATGAATTTATTGTTGGCCATTATTGGAACCTTTAGTGCAAGATAAGCTTAAAAAAATGTTCTGTCTCTCTAACCATCGCTTGTATCATGTTCCTGTGGGATGCAGCCTGCTGCCGGTGCCTGTGGGATGCAGCCTGCTGCCGGTGCCTGTGGGATGCAGCCTGCTGCCGGTGCCTGTGGGATGCAGCCTGCTGCCGGTGCCTGTGGGATGCAGCCTGCTGCCGGTGCCTGGATCAGAGCAGCGATCTCCTGCTGTGAGTCACTGAGCTGGATTTGAATTGCCAAGCCGCAGTAATAATGTCCCACCTCCTGTGATCAGGTCACACTGATTCAATGTCCCAGCATTGTATCGGTGTGCCGTCTATCACAGGAGGCAGGACATTGTTATTACGGCCACCCGGACAATTCGGCTCCCTGACACAGGAAGATCACAGCTCTGCAAGGAGAGGTGGAGAAAGGGAGGGGAGGACAGGACCTTGAGCCACCAGGATGACACACCGCAATGGGCAGCACCCGGCGACGTGGCCACCGCTACTGCGCGTGCGCTATTATCTGCGCCTATCAGCACAATTTTTTGCCGATATATGTTACGGCAGCTGAAATTTAGGTGCATCTTTAACATTTAGCATTTTGTAAGCACATGTACCTTTTTCGAACGTCGAGTCTTGTGCACTTTTTAACCGCATGTTTTTTTGTCCGCATTTGGGGTGCCCTTAATGGTTTTGCAAGCGTGACAGGTCTTTTTTAGTTCTTGTTTTTTTTCTTGGTCCTTTTTTTCAACCTGACTAACTATGTAGTTAACGGTAACAACAGTCAGTGTTTCAGTCATGCTTCTTTGTTGTCACACTGACTGGACTTTTACTGGATCGTGCAACACACATAACGCAGGCATGGTTCACTGTTGTCAGCATTTAGAAACCTGCCCCGTGCAGCCATCATTAAAGTGCATGGAGACAGGAAGAGGTTGTAAATAGGGTGCCATAGATCAGCAGCAATAAAAGATGAGAAATAAAAACGTAAAAATAAGTATTTTATAGATATATATTTGCAGGTTTTTGTAGGACGCCTTGCCAGTGCTTTAGCAGATTAAAAGTAATTCAGTTAGGATTTACATATTATTTTAATGGAGTTAAAATGACACTAAACGATATTCTCATTCTCCTAAAATAATCAATACACATCCACTACTTAATCATCCTGTTAGCTATTTTTACTGTGTTTTTCTGCCTCCTTGTAACGTCCTTCATGAGTTCCGCTCCCGAACCTCTCCTTACCCTTCCCCTCTACATTTCTTTTTGTTTGGAACAAGCAGTGCATATTAGTTGCAGCCATGTGCATTACTCCACCACCACCTAGTCCATAGGAGTGGTCAGGAGAGGGTGGCTACGTTGCTACACACAGTGGGACCATGGAGAATGAATGTAGTCACCCTCTCACAGGAAGTCAGATCACTGCAGCATAAAAAGGAATTTGCCGATTTGGATGAGGCTGAAAGCAGCCTATTGCATTAGGGTGTGCACCAAAAAGCTCAAACACACATGAGTGCCACCTGCTGTCACAGGGAGGAGGCTCTCGTGGTGGGAGACAGTTGGTTGGCAGTATATTATCCTACACCCTAAATACGAGTGTAATGTGTTCCTAAAGTTGGACCTCTCTTTGATAGAGAATTGGATGACAAAGAGTTATCTCAAACTCAACGGTTGAAAACAGAACTTCTCCTGTTTCACAACATTCGGAAGAATCAACTTGCAACAACCTGGACACCTCCGCACATTCTAGGAAAAAATCATCACCCCCAGCACCAAAATCAAAAGTCTCTGAGTCATCTTCGACACCTACATGAAAATGGATGCACAAATAGGGTCAGTAGTCAGCGGATCCCACCATCTACTACGCAGACTAATTCCATTTATTCCTAAAGAAGACATAGCAGTCGTGGTGGGAACAATTGTTAACTCCAGGCTGGACTATGCAGATGCCCTCTACCTCGGACTCCCAAAGTACCAAATCTCTCGCCTGCAGGTCGTTCAAAATACGGCCGCGCGACTTGTGATTGGGGAAAAAAACATGGGAATCAATCTCCCCATCACTGAGAAGCCTTCACTGGCTGCCAGTGAAAGAGAGAATCGCTTTCAAAGCACTCTGTCTAACGCATAAATGTATTTGGGGAAATGCCCCCAAATATCTATGCGAAAAAATAAAAGCCTACAACTCCAATCGCGCTCTGCGATCCTCCAACCAAAATTTACTCCAAAACCAGATACAAGTCCAAAGGAGAAAGAAGATTTGCTGTCCAAGGCCCTCGACTTTGGAACACTTTGCCAACCTCCATTCAGTTGGAGGAGAACCACTTGGCCTTTAGGAGAAAGATCAAAACCCACCTCTTCTGAGCTCAAAGGAGAAGTGCTCAAACAAGCGCCCAGAGGCGATTCAGTTCGCATGTGCAGCGCTATATAAGTTTTTCACTCACTCACCTAGCTTTTAATATAATAGGGGCATTCACACCGGCCACTGGCATCCCCCCCCTTATCCTCTTCTCCCTTATCCTCTCTCCCCCCCCTTATTCTCTCCTCCCTCCCCTTATCCTCTCCTTCCTCCCCTTATCCTCTTCTCCCTTATTCTCTCCTCCCTCCCCTTATCCTATCCTCCCTCTTCTTATCCTCTCCTTCCTCCCCTTATCCTCTCCTTCCTCCCCTTATCCTCTCCTTCCTCCCCTTATCCTCTCCTTCCTCCCCTCCCTGCTTGTCAGCCAGTCTGTGCCACTATACTGCCCGCCTCTTCCCTTCATGCTGCTATACTAACTGTATTACAAACATCCCATCCCCTCTGACTCATCGGCTCTCTCTTCTCCCCTCCTCCCCGGCTGACGTCAGCGGGAGTTCTTGGCCCCTCCTGCTATAGCTGTCAGCCGTAGAGAGGAGAGAACGGACAGCCGGATCTTTTGTGGTCCGATCGTGTGAAAGGGACCTACAGCAGAAGGTTTTATTCAGCATTAACATACATTGATATGATTGTTTGTTTATATGAAGCTTTTGACTTTCACATACATATTAAAAAAAACAAACAAGAGACTGCATTCTGTTTAACTGTGGGTGTTGCTATTTATTTGGTAAGGTCTCCCCTCCCCCCCCCCTCCTTTCTACTTCTATGAAGTGGGTTACACACAAGCATTTTAAAACCATGCCTGTTAATGATTTGTTTGGCTGATTACATAATTTGTGCTCTGCCCTAAAAACATATAATAGTAAGTACACTATGCCATTGATCATCCTGTCCATGAGTCATTTACCATATAACCTCTTTGTAGTTCTTCTGGACCATAAATTACACATCGTATTTGGATAACCACATGAGTCAAAAACTGATTCATCAAACCATATTTGGTTCTGTTTGTTGATTAGGATGACTGCTTATTAAATAACAAACAATATCAAGTACATCTTTCCCCTTTCTGTATGCTCTTTGGGCTATCAGTAAGCTCAAACTGGCTGACTGCCATGTACTGTTCATCTTTCAGAGCAGAAAAAAATGAAACTTTCCATGACAGGATTTGTGGAAAGAGCCAAAAATGTGCTAGCTATATAAAGCTTGATGGCTGGCTAAGATATTGAAAGTGATTGACCATGATCATAAGAAAAAAAACATGTTTGTTTTGCAACCTCCAGCAAACCAATGCATAGCAATGAAGGCTTGACGTTTCTAGTATGTTATTGTATTGGTCCTTGAAGCATGAAGCTTTCAATTGTAATGCAACAACATTTTTGGTGCTGCTTGATGTCATTACTTCAAACACAATTGGTAGGTTCCATTTTCAGAAATATTGATTATGCCGCCACCGCTACAGTATTTATATTTGCAGAGCATACTTGATGTTTTAGGCATTCCATAGAAATTGGGTGGTTATATCAGTAATTTTGTGGCAGGCGTGGATGAAAATCAAGTTGCCATGCTGTTCAGTAAGCACCAATTGGCCACCACCTGAAGAAGATAATTTAATGTATAAGTTCACCTTAAAGGGGTGGTTCACCCTAAAAACTACTTTTTTTTTTATTACACTGGCCCCCCACATTACAATACGATTAAGGCTATTATTTTTATTTATTTTTTGATGCTGTACATACCTTTGTACAGCATATTCACCCGTTGCTTCGGGGTTGCGAGTCCCGCGGGAGTGGGCGTTCCTAACATGTCTGATTGACATTTTGACCAAAAACGAGCTCCCCCCGTCGCGTAAGCCGCGTCACGGTTGGCAAAAGGAGCCGAACGGCGAGTCGGCGCTATACTGCGCATGCGCCTTTCGCCAATCGTGACGCGGTTTATGCGACGGGGGAGCTCGTTTTTGGTCAAAATGTCAATCACAGACATGTTAGGAACGCCCACTCCCGCGGGACTCGCAACCCCGAAGCAACGGGTGAATATGCTGTACAAAGGTATGTACAGCATCAAAAAAAAAATAATAGCCTTAATCGTATTGTAATGTGGGGGGCCAGTGTAATAAAAAAAAAGTAGTTTTTAGGGTGAACCACCCCTTTAACAGAAAAATCTGTAAGGTGAACTTACACAGGACCCCCTCCTCAAACCCCCCCCCCCCCCACCAGTCCCGCTGCCCTTGAGCGCGGCGACCTCCCATTCTGAGCCCTGCTATAGCCGCGTCACGGGTCCAGGGCTTAGAAATACCCTCAACTTTCACTCTTCTTCCCCGTTGACGGGACAGGCTACACGGGTTATGATTGCTCGGCGCCGGGCAATTAAAATGCTCCTAAACATACCTCCTGATCGGGTACGTGTTGGAGATTAAGTTGTATTAAGTTGGATTTCTAAGTACCAGACCCGTGACGCAGCTATAGCAGGGCTCAGAATGGGAGCTCGCCACGCTCCAGGTCAGCGGGACTGGGGGAGTGTGTAAGTTTACCATTATAGATTTTTATGTAAAGGTGAACTTGCCCTTTAAATAGATGTCTGGAAGCAGACAGTGCAGTCTAGGAATAACACAGAGCTTGACAAATTTGCTCTGAATTTAGGAGCCAACTAAAAAAGTTAAGCTGGGTACTCGCTATTAGGCTACTTTCACACTGGGACCGTGCCATGTCAGTGGTAAAGCGCCGCTCATTTTAGCGTTTCAGTGACCACTGGCGGGGCGCTTTTAACCCCCGCTAGCGGCCAGAGAAAGGGTTAAAATCACCCATGCTTCAAAGCTCGTTTCAGGCCCTACCGAATCCCTGCCCGTGCATTCCAATGGGCAGGGGCAGTTTAGGAGCACTGTAAACGGCGCTCCCAAACCGCCCCAAAGATGCTGCTTGCAGGACTTTTTGTAACGTCCCGCAAGCACACCAGGCTTTCACGCTGGGGGGACATGGGAACCTGTTTTCAGGCGCTTTACAGGCTATTTTTAGTGCAAAAATACTTTCAGTTTGAAAGTAGCCTTCGTTTTTTTGTTTTTTTTGGTCGAACGAAAAAAAAACTGACAGCTGTGGTCGGGAGCCACTGTACTAACCATGCAAGTTTAGTTCAGTGATCTCCACTACTGAGCTGTTGTGTTCTGACAGGGGAATGGCCCCCCTCTCGCCAGAACACTCAGATCAGCGCTCTCTGCCATTGGCTGATTGGGAGTCATCGCTGCTGGTTTTTCAGAATGCACGTCTGACAGAAGCCTGCTGAACGACCTGTTTCTATCAGACAGACATACACATGGGCCAAATGTTGGTCAGGTTTTTATTTTTGACTGGTGGTTGTCCCCCCACATTCGGCCTGTGTGTACCCGGCTTTTGGAGCAATTTTTTTTTGGACACAGGGCTTTATATTCAATGACGGACATGGCAGATCTTGAATTTACACATGGAGGGGACTGGAGCCGAGCATGCTGCTAGGTGTGACGGCTTTCTCAATGGGTGGTTTCAGGGGATGCGTGTCCCTTTGGGGCTCTTGCGGTGTGGATTTGACACTTGAGGTTGTTGGGGCTGAGGCTTTTAATGTGTATCTTGTGGTGTGTGGCATACTGTGTATGCAGGACTCTGGTTGCCTTCAGTGCCGTGCACGTCGTGGACTAGCGAGGACAGTGAGCACAGATTGACTGGTGCCGAGGGAGAGGGGAGTGTGAGGGCGGTGACACCGGCGCTGGGTCTGCTTGGGGAGGGTGCATGGGGGTGCCAGTGTATAGGGAGGGAGAGAAACGTTGGTTCTGCTGCAGGTATGCAATAAGGCCCATACACGGTCTGACTTTTTGCCAACAAACCTCAAAATGAGCAAATTTTCCCAAAAATCCGACCGTGTGTACGCTCCATCGGACAAACTTTTCCGCAACAAAATTCCTACGGTGTGTACAGAAATCCATCAGACTCTTGTCCGAAGTACAAATACGCATGCCCAGAACCAATGTTAAAATCAACCAACAATAGCAGAAGTTGACCAAAGGGTGGCGGTAAAGAGCAGAAAAACCACGTGATTTTGGGAAAGTTTGCAGAAAAGTCCTGCCGTGTGTATGCTATGGGTGTGCCCGGCCAACTCCCTTCGGACAAAAATCCACAAAGTTTGAAGTCCGATCGTGTGTATGAGGCTATAGAGTTGAAGTTTTTGTTTTGTTTTTGGATGTTGGTGCTGGATCGGCTGCCCGGCGCCCAGAGCTGCATGTCTGGGGTGTCAGGCAATGGAAGTTGCTCACACCTGGTACCGGTGATCTGACGATATGGTTCCTCCTATCGATATGGTTCCAGTCTTGACTGCGCAGGCGCAATCCTTGCTGACGGAATCACTGAACCTCCAGGGCGACGTGGAATTTGACGGCTTCGCTCGGACGGCTCGCTGCGCTCGCTTGGCCTCCTGGCTCTTTTTTTAACATCCTCCAATCCACAAGGATGTTAAGGAATGAGCCTGGATGCCGCCCGAGGTCCGGAGATTTCCGTGGGCTTCGCCTGCGCAGTCAGACAGGGAACCATCTCGATAGGGGAACTAGATCGACAAGACACCGGCAGTGAGCTTGGTGAAAGCCCAGGCGCTGAGACACGGTTTCTGGTTTCCATGGCGACTTGCCGTCTGAGATTTGCTGAAGCCTGAAGTAGAAAACACTTTTTAAAGCTCCGCACTTCTGAAAAAGCTTAACACAGTTAAAATTAAATGTGTGGAAACTGTTTTAAGTGTAAAAATATTTGGGATTCTGTTCCTTGACTTTATAATTCACACAGTTTTGCCACACTGCCTGGTCAGGAATGTGATGCCTCATTTTCTGTTGCATTTAAAGCTGAACTGACATTTTATTAGCTGTCAAAACAATAACATTATTAGATGTTTATAAGGGGCTTTCATGCCTTTAAAGATTTTCTTCTTGCTCAGGTACACTGTTATCCTGGCATTGAGAAGCACAGCCTTCTTTTCTCATGGAAAAAGATCTGTCCCCTTAAAGCCCAAATAAAAAAAATGATCCCTTGCAGTGGGGTATTTCACTGAACAATAAAAGAGGATTGCTTAGAGCTGGATTTACTCTGCGTGGCAAGACTGGGCACAGATGATAGGAAATCTTATACTGTACATTGTGACATCAAAAAAATAACTACACATTTTAGGGTTTACATCCACTTTAACCACTTCCCGCCGGTCAATAGCATATTGACGTCCGGGAAGTGGTTGTGAAATCCTGACTGGATGTCTATTGACGTCCTGCAGGATTTCATGCCAGCACACGCCCGATCGGTGATGCGGGGTGTCAGTCTGACACCCTGCATCTCCGATCTTGGTAAAGAGCCTCCGGCGGAAGCTCTTTACCACGTGTTCAGCCATGTCCAACCACGGCTGATCACGATGTAAACAGGAAAAGCCGTTGATCGGCTCTTCCTCACTCGCGTCTGACAGGCGCAAGTAGCGGATGGCCGATCGGCGGCTCTCCTGACGGGGGGTTCGCGCTGATTGTTTATCAGCGCAGCCCCTCCTCGGATGTCAACACTGGACCACCAGGGAGTGCCCCCCCAGTGCAAAAAAAAACACAATCGATGCCAATGAGTGCCCACAAATGGGCACTGACTGGCAACATGGGCACTGGCTAAAATAATGCCATCAGTGCCACCCCTCAGTGTCCATCACTGCCACCCAGTGTCCATTAGTGCCCATCTGTGCCACCCATAAGTACCCATTAGTGCTGCCTATGAGTGCCCATCAGTGCAGCATACCAGCGCCGCCCATCGGTGCCCATCAGTGCCACCATATCAGTGCCCCTAATTGAAGAAGAAAACGTACTTATTTACAAAAATAATTAACAGAAAAAAAATAAAAACTTAATTTCTTTCAAAAATTTCGGTCTTTTTTTAGTTGTTGCGCAAGAAATAAAAATGGCAGAGGTGATCAAATACCACCAAAAGAAAGCTTTATTTGTGGGGGAAAAAATGATAAAAATTTCATTTGGATACAGTGTAGCATGACCGCGCAATTGTCATTCAAATTGCGACAGCGCTGAAAGCTGAAAATTGGCTTGGGCAGGAAGGTGCGTAAGTGCCTGGTATGGAAGTGGTTAAAAAAAAACAGGGGCAGATTGGTCTTTGACAGCTCACAGCAGCTAACGAAGTTCAAACATGCGCTAGAAAATAACAGTTTGTGAATGGCAGTTGGATTTCTGGTTGTTCCATTGAGTTCTTCCCACAGATGGTTTTATAAATAGTGCCCAGTACATCATAATCTTAATATTTGCACAGAATATGATGCTTTGAGCGTCTACTTCATCTCTCTTGTCCAATCATATTTCATTAAAGCCAATCATTATCAGCTAAAACAGGATTCAGATGCAGGAAGTGATTCATATACAAACCATTATCTTATTAGTGCATGGACAATATTGACCTAAAAGGCACTTAGCATCATCCTTTTACAGGAAAGAAGAGTGATCTTCTACACTGCGTGTGTGAACTGTTGTGACTATACACTGTTCATCACATTTCCTTATGCAATTATGATACAACTACTATAGTCAAAATACAAAAGCACATATGTGAAGTAGGCTACTCATACCAGTTAAGCTGACAATACATCGATCAAAATCCCGCCAGTTCACCAGGGACCAGCTGAATTTTGATCCATGTATGGGCAACCTGGGTATGACTAGTATGTCAGATTTTTCTACACATGGTTACTGCCAGTGGCTATAGCTGCTAGCAGTTGCCGTTGTATTCTGCCATCCAGGAATTCTCCCTGTGTCCCCCGTTGGCAGAATACAATGGCCAGAAGAAGTAATTACTATTACAAGGGATGTTTACATTCCTTGTAATAGGGATAAAGGCGATCAATGTTTTTTTTTGTAAAGGAAAGCATCAAACTAGAAAAACGAAAGTAAAATTTAAGTAAAATTTAACAAAAATAAAATTACAAATTAAAGTGGCCTTGTCCCCCGTGTGCTCGCTTGCAGAAGCAAACGCATATGTAAACGCAGTTCAAAGCAGGTATTGTCGCGAACGTTGGAGTGAGAGCAATAATTCTAGCACCAGACCTCCTCTGTAACTCAAAACATGTAACCTGTAAAGAAAAATTTAAAGTGTCACCTCTAGGGATTTTTAACCTCTTGATAAGAGGACATCCCTGGGACGTCCTCGACTTTGTGCGGTGATATCTGAATGATGGGTGCAGCTACAGGCATCATTCAGATATCACCGTCTTCAGCCACCGATTCTCTGCGCGATAAAAATGATCAAAGCGGCAGTTCCGCCGCTTGATCGTTCTTATAGGTAGCGGGAGGGGACATCCCCCCCCCCCCTCCCGCTGCCATCCGGTGCTTCTCTGGGCTCTCCCGTGCGATCGGTCGGCGCTGGCTGGGAAGCATAGCGATGACTGGTGACCAGATGGTCACCAGTCATCTCTATGACTGTCGGAGGCCCGGGCGCGACGTTATGACTTCACGCACGGTACACAGAAGTAAACAAAGCCGCAATCGTGGCTGTCGGCCTAAGATCGGTGATTCTTTTTTTCACAATCTCGTGCTTGTAAGCCTGGAGGAGAGATGTGGGGTCTTAATGACCCCACATCTCTCCATAAAGAGGACCTGTCACACGGATTCCTATTACAAGGGATGTTTACATTCCTTGTAATAGGAATAAAAGTGATCAAAAAAAGTGTAAAAATTAAGTAAAATAAAATATATATATATTTTTTAAACGCCCTTGTCCCCGGTAGCTCGCGCAGAAGCGAACACGCATGCAAGTCCCGCCCACATATGTAAATGCCATTCAAACCCCACATGTGAGGTATCGTCGCATGCGTTAGAGCGTGTGCAAAAATTCTTGCACTAGACTTCCTCTGTAACTCAAATAGTAACCTGTAAAAAAATTTAAAGCGTCGCCTATGGAGATTTTTAAGTACCGAAGTTTGGCACCATTCCATGAGTGTGCGCAATTTTAAAGCGTGACATGTTGGGTATCTATTTACTCGGCGTAACATCATCTTTCACATTATACAAAAAAATTGGGCTAACTTTACTGTTTTGTTATTTTTTAATTCATGAAACCGTTCCCCCCCCCCCCCCAAAAAAAAGGCATTTGAAAAGTTATTGCGCAAATACCGTACGCGACCGCGTGCAATGACCGCCATTTTGTTCCCTAGGGTGTCTGCTAAATATATATATATATATATATATATATATATATATATATATATATAAAATATAATATAATGTTTGGGAGTTCTGATTTAATTTTCTAGCAAAAAAATGTTGATTTTTACATGAAGGAGAGAAGTGCCAAAATCGGCCCGGTTGTAAAGTGGTTAAATACCGAAGTTTGGCGCCATTCCACAAGCACGTGCAATTTTAAAGCGTGACATGTTGGGTATCAATTGACTCAGCGTAACATCATCTTTCACATAATTTTAAACAATTGGGCTTTTTTTTCCCCCAAAAAAAACGTATTTGAAAAATTGCTACGCAAATACCGTGCAAGATAAAAAGTTGCAATGATTACCGTTTTTTATTCTCTAGTCTCTGCTAAAAAACAACATCACATATATAATGTTTGGGGGATCTGTGTCATTTTCTAGCAAAAAAAAAGGATGATTTTTTTTTTGTTGGAGAGAAATGTTAGAATTTGCCTGGGTAGCAATCTTAACAATATTTGTTTTTGTTTTTCACACTGAGGGACTTTACAGGCGCTATAGCGCTAAAAATAGCGCCTGTTACAGCAGAAGCGCCTCTCCTTTTTGCTGGACCTGAAACTTGGCACACATGTACCCCCAGTTCTCCTCCTACAGCCGGGGAGCACCGATTTTTCAAAGCCAGGCACCCCTTCTATATACTCCCATGTTAAACGTAAGTCTAGTCATGGGCACAGTAAGGCATGGGCAAAGTGAGGCATGCAGATGGACACCCTAGGCTTATACTCGAGTCAATAAGTTTTCCCATTTTTTGTGGTAAAATTCGGTGCCTCGGCTTATATTCAGGTCGGCTTATACTCGAGTATAGACGGTACTTTTCCATAATGAGTGTGTTCCCCATGTGTGTTATCCAGGAGGTGGTGGTAGGTGGCAAGGTCGACTTCCACCCCATCAATATGAGTTTCCTGGCCTGAAACTTGATCAATTCCTCAGGGATCGCATCCTCCAGGACTCCCAGTAAACAGCATTTAGGGTCTATAGGGACTTTCGTTTGAAATACTCCATTTAGTGTACCCACCACCTCGCTCCAATGCCTGTGAAGCTTCGGGCAGTGCCACAAGAGATGAACGAGGTCCCCATTGTGTCGCTGACAGCGACAACACAAAGGGTCTGGCAGCCTACCCATCTTATGTCGTTTTGTCGGGCGTAATGTACTCTCAGCAAAATATACAATTGGGAAACTTTCTGTGCCACATTTAGAGAACATGAGGTTATGGATTGCATGGCTTCCTCCCACTGATCTCCTGTAAGTTGGCCAAGGTCCCTTTCCCACAAGGACTCAGCCTTACAAGGGTACGCCCACAGGTGTCTTGCTAGTAACATTTGGTAACATTGGGAAATGATCCCCTAAGGGCCCCGTACAGACAAGCCTCCGCCGGACCGTTTTCATCAGACATGTCCGCTGGGAGATTTCAGTCTGATGGCTGTACACACCATCAAACCGAAATCCGCGCGGACAGAGAACGCGGTGACGTAGACGACATCGACGTTCTCTATCGCACGAGTTCAATGCTTCCACGCATGTGTCGAATCAATTCGACGCATGCGCGGGATATCTGTCCGCTGGTTAGACGTACTAACCAGCGGACATGTCCGCCGGACAGCTTCCCAGCGGACATGTTTCTTAGCATGCTAAGAAACATTTGTCCGCTGGAAATCTGTCCGCTAGCCTGTACACACGATCGGATCTGTCCACTGACACTGGTCGGCGGACCAGTTTCAGCAGACATGTCCGGTCGTGTGTACGAGGCCTTAGTTGCAGTGCTGGTGTGAAACACAGGAGCGGACGACAGAGCCCACTCCACTGTGTATCCCTGCGCAGCAACCGCATGCATAATATTGCATGGTGGCGGGTAGGTTAAACTTGGCTCGCTGTTCAGGGAAGGTTAGCAGCTTACCATTAGTAAATATGTGGGATAGCAGAGTCACACCATGAGCGCCCCATCTGGGCCCCTGCTGCAACTTAACCAGATCTGGAGTGCTGCTAATTATAACAAGGAGCCTGCATGGGCATGTGATGGTGTCTCTTTACATACAACATGGACAGTTTGGTACATTGGATTGAAGTTCACAAGTCATTTGTACTTTTTAGGGGATGTAGTCGTATCTCTCAAGGCCCACTTATATTTTTAAAAAGAGAATTTTCAAATATTAACCCTGATAGTAAAGCTGGTTGTAGAATTTTAAACTGGCATTCCACTGAAACTCCGTTAATGAGTAAAGTATTACTTTATTGCAGTAAACAGTTTAAGGCCTTCCCCTGTGAGCCAGAAGACAAAGGAGAAAACAAATACAGAATCTTTAAGTGCCCATTCACACGTATACATTGCAACTTATGGTAATGTGCATTTCCATTGTGACAGATCTTCGAGATTGGTGATGAACTGGATGTGCACAGTCTGTCCTCAGAAAGGGTTAATGTGTGTTACCCATAATGTTTTATTTTCTATGTGTGGTCACCTGTATTTTATAAATCGTATAAATATAATTTAATATTATAAATCACATTTTCCTGTACTTCTTGCATCTGCAGTACTTGGTTGATCCTGCCAGTCACCTTTTTAGTAGGGAGGGTTTTAGTAAATCAACCCTCATGTGACTGCACAGTGTCCTTTAACCCCTCCTCCCACTATCAGGAATAAAAGATGCATGTCACAAGACAGAACTTTTTAACAAATCTGACACATTTCACACAAAACTCCAAAAATGGACTGGACAAAAATTGGCACTTTGTAAGAAATAAATGCATTTCAAGTTTGTGATGCTCCTGTAATTTTTTACACCTCACCTGTATCAATTAACAGGTGCTGCTGACAATATAGAAATCACACTGAGAACCAGTTAAAATTGGTGAAAAATTGACTCAACCTTTCTGTTGTGTGTCTCTGTGTGCTACACAGAGCATGAAGAAGAGAGAGAATAGCAAAGGATGAAAAACTGAGAAAAAAAATTGTGGAAAAAGCATAGACAATCCTAAAGTGATTGTAATTTTTTTTTTCATTAAATAAACATATTCTACTTACCTGCTCTGTGCAATTGTTTTGCACAGAGCGGCCCTGATCCTCCTTTTTTGGGGTCCCCCGACGGTGCTCCTGGCTCCTCCTCTCTGAGTACCCCCATGGAGAGCCGCTTTCCATGGGGGCACTTGTGCGGGCGCGCTCTCAAGTCCTGCTGCTGCGTCCATTGACACGGACAGGACTTGGGAGGGGGGGGGGGCGGCTTTCGTTTTACTGAATTCGATTGAAAGCAACGGGAGCCAATGGCTCCCACTGCTATCAATCCATCCAGTGAGAACCGAGACAGCTGCTGGGCTCGTCCTCGACGCTGGAACGGTTGGGTTCAGGTAAGAAAAATGGGGGCTCTGGGAGGCTGCTGCAGCACAGAATTTTTTTCACCTTAATGCATAGAATGCATTAAGATAAAAAACCTCATGACTTTACAACTCCTTTTAAGGTTCGTCTCCAGCGATCTTAATGTTCCTGTGTCCACTGTGTGCAACATTGTCAAGAAGTTTACAGCCCATGGCACTGTAGCTAATCTCCCTGGATGTGAACGAAAGAGAAAAATGTATCAAAGATTGCAACTAAGGATTGTTTGAATGGTGGATAAAGAACCTTGATCAACTTCCAAACACATTTAAGCCAACCTTCAAGCACAGGGTACGACTGTGTCACCTCACACTATACATCGCCATCTGGACAAAAAGGAATGCTATGGTGGAGGACCCCACTGCTGACACAAACGCAAAAAAGACAGATTGGAGTTTGGCAAAACTTACCCAAGGAAGCCAAAATTATTTTGGGAGAATGTGCCGTGGACAGAAACAAACATACAGCTTTTTGGTAAAGCCCATAATTTTGCTGTTTTCAGATAAAGAAATGAGGCCTTTAAAGAAAAGAATACAGCCCCTACAGTCAAACATGGTGGAGGTTCACTAATGTTTTTGGGTTGCTTTGCTGCTTCAGGCACTGCAAGCCTTGACTGTGTGCATGGCATTATGAAATCTGAAGACTCCCATAGAATTCTGGGGTGCAATGTAGGGCCCAGTGTCAGAAAGTTTGGCCTTCATCAGAGGTCAAGGATCTTACAGCAGGACAATGACTCAAAGCACAAATCAAAAAGCACCCAGAAATGGTTTCGGTCAAAGCGCTGGAGAGTACTGAACTGGCCAATAACGAGTCCAGATCTAAATCCCATAGAGCACCTGTGGAGAGATCTCGAAACAGCTGTTGGGAAAAGGAACCCTTCCAGTCTGAGAGAACTGAAGCAGTTAGCGGAAGGACAGTGGTCCAGAATTGGAGGTAAGTATAACATGTTTGTTATTCTTCCTTTACATACCCTTTAAGGGTCCCAATAATTTTGTCCAGTCCATTTTTTGGAGTTTTGCGTGGAATGTTTAGATTTGGCTTTTTATTTCTCCACTTTTTTGTGTCGTTCCAATACAAACAAAAGAAATAAACATGAGAATGCCTAAACATTTGTAATTGCAACACTTTTTCTGGGTGAAGTGGTACAATAGCTGACAGAAATGCAGGGGTGCCAATATTTTTGTCCATAAATGAATTTTAAAGAACTCAAGAACTTGGGTGGTACATTGGAGGACATTTTTTAATCCTGTTGCAAATGGTAAACAGGAGCAGTGAGACACATTGTGATACAGATTTTTTACAAGGTTACAGCGCGAATCATGATTTTCTCCTTTTGACTGTTTTAAATTCCGAACTTATGACTGCAAAAAAAACCTGACTCTGACCTCTTCCTAATTCTGTGTCAGTTTAGAAGGCCTCATGCACACAGGGCATTTGTCCAGCTCTCCTAAACGCCTTTCCTTCTGGCAGCAGCATTTGGTATAATAAATATGTAAATGTGTCTAGACATGTCAGTTGCTTGGGCGTTAATTTAATTGGCCAGAATAATAATTTATTCTGGCCATTAAAATTAACTACTGTGCAACTAATTTTGCACAGAGTGGCCCTGAACATTATCTGGGTTCCACCTGCGGCTCTTGCAACTCCTCCCTGCATTAGATGAGCCCCAAGAGAAGCCCTTCCTGAGAGGGGTTACCTTGCGTGCATGCTCTGGGTCCAGCTGGAAAGCCACATGAACCCAGTTGAACTCTCTCCGCTCTCCCATGGACCTTACCCACAGTTCGGGGGGGTTCGGCCCTCTCACTGACCTTACCCTTTAAACGATTTAGATTTAGGATCGCATGCTGTCCAGAAGGGGCTTGTCGAACCACATGGGGCCTATGACTCCCTTCTTTGGGACCTCGGCCTTTCCGCCAGCTATGTCTGTAACAAGATTCGTACCATGGCGAAAAGAGGATCATAGGAGACTTGCCCAGGTCCTTCGAGCAGACACCACTTTAGGGGCAGATACCCCTACCGAGTCATTCATTTGGCGTCCATAGACGCAGAGTATATGGCTCGGCCCCGCCCAGGGGTCAAGTCCTGGGTAAAAAAGTGTGGGAACTCCCACCCAAAATCCACTCCCCCACCAAAAAAAAAAAATTATACGCTCATATGCATAATTACTAAACCGCATGTTTTTTTTTTTTTTTTCGATCCACCGTACCTTTGTAATCCTTTATGTTACTGGCCGCTTTCTGTATATGGATTCATCAGGTAGTGTGCGGGTATTCCGTCACTTCCTCAAAGCCTTCCTTTAAGCAAGTTCTTCATAAATCCCGCTATAACTCGCTGCAGACCTCCGCAATGTCTCCTAGGAACAATGACAAAAGCTCCCAGGAGACATTGCGGCATCGAGGAAGTGATGGAATACCCGCACACTACCTGATGAATCCATATACAGGAAGCGGGCAGTAACATAAAGGATTACTAAGGTTCGCCTGCCCCTGACAGTGATTAGAGCCGGGCATCGCCGCTTAGTGAAGGATTGGCTTAGGCGGCTCAGCTGCTCTCGGCTGCTCTCGGCTGCTCTAAGTCCTGCAAAGGGAACTGCGTTCCAGCTGTGAAAAAAGTGCAGGAACTCCGTTCCCGCAGGACTTGAGCCCTGGCCCCGCCCCATCGTTGCTTTTGATTGACGGCAGCAGGAGCCAAAGGCACTCCGTAGAGAGAAGGACAGCGGGGACGCACCGAGGAGATGAAGGGGCTCAGGTAAGTTAAACGGGGGCTGGGGGAAAGACAACAAATCAAAACTGACCTTACATGTCAGTAATAAGTAATAAATGGGCCCCGTAGTGTGAATGGTTCCTTAATGTTTGTGCATAATTGGTACATTGACGTAATGCTGCTGCAACATATGCGATCACACTCGCAGTATTGTTTTAGAGAGACAAATCGTTAAACAGTAGTCTGACCTCCCCGCAAAACAGTAATTTAAGGAATCTGCTGAGATCACTAGAGACCCATAAACATCCCAGTGTTCCTGTCCCAGTGGGTTTTGAACCAAGGACTCCAGAGCTGCAAAGCATGCTAAGCTAATTTGATAATTTTACATATTTTTCTGTTTAATTCCTTCTTTTTTTTGCCAGTTTAAAGCATGGGAAATGGCAAATTGGTAAAATCAGATGCTATTGAAGAAGAAAAAAAATATAAGAAATATCCTTTTAGTTGTGTATTTATTTAAAAAAAAAATTAAGTGGATGTAAACTCGATTCATGAAATTTTAAGCATGGCACATATATCTGCAGTGTTTTATCTCTATTCAAAACGCTAAGTCCTGTAGCTGTCTCCTGCTTCGTTCTTCTGTTATCAGCCTGATAACTTCTGACAAGTTCTCCAATCAACTGAGATAAAAGCAGCCTGAGTTTTGTGTTGGGGAGGATGCTATAAATAGATTAGCACTGAGCTGAACGATTCAACAAACAGATCTGAAAGTCTCTAATTATTTATGAGGAGAGGGGGGGGGGTGTGCCTTTCCTCCAATCAGCTATCTTGGCTGCATGTCTGAGCTTAACTGCAGTGTTAAATAGAAAGAGAAAATCTCCTAATATGATCTGAACTTTCTAAACAGTATTTAAAGCTGAAGACAGCAGATATACATGTTAAACTTATGTAGGGCGATTTGTTTCCCTGGGTATCATCTGTGGCTGTTCACTTTACTGGGTATATGTGAGGGTTTACATCCACTTTAAGGTATTTTATAAGAATTTCATAAATACCTGAATCTGCCGAAAAACGCCAGCAAAGCGTTTCCGCAGCTCAGCAACAAGGGCACTTTTAACCCTTTCTTCGGCTGCTAGCGTTGGTGTAAAGTGCCTCGCTAACGCCGGCACCACACTAGTGTGAAAGTACCCTAATGCCTTGTACACACGGCTGGACTTTCTGAGGAAAAAAGTCAGACGGGCTTTTTTTCTCGGAAAGTCCGGCCGCGTGTAGCCTCCATCTGACTTTTTTTCTCGGAAGTCCGATGGCCCTTAGATAGAGAACCTGTTCTCTTTTTGTCCGTTGGACTTCCAACGGGGTCACGGTGGACTTTTGCATGGTCAAAAGTCCGACCGTGTGTACGAGGCATTAGTTTGAGTTTGGCTTCACTTGTTATGGTTTCTAAATCTGCTAGTACATCTCAGGCCTCGTACACACGACTGAACATGTCTGCTGAAACTGGTCCGCGGACCAGTTTCCGCGGACATGTTCGGTCATGTGTATGGCCGACCGGTCAATTTTCCGGCGGATCGGTCAGGTTTCCAGCGATTCGACGCATGCGTGGAAGCATTGACCTTCCAGGGTCGCGCACGTCCACGTCACGACCACGTTACCGCGTTCTCTGTCCGCGCGGATTTCTGTTTGGTGTGTACAGCCATCAGACCAAAATCTCCGAGCGGACATGTCCGATGAAAACGGTCCGCGGACCGTTTTCATCGGACATGTCCGATGGTGTGTACGAGGCCTAACACTACCCACCCTCGAGGCTGACAATGCTGCTGTCCAAATGTGCCCCCTATGCTCCTTCATCCAGAGTGTGTTGCTGGCCAGCTCACCAGGTGAAAACAGAATGGGGAAAAAGAGGATAACTTTCACTCCGATTGCCTAGGTGATCCAAGCTGAAGTGGGAGGCAGGAATCTGTCAAAACCAGGCACACGCCCCCTCCCCCCAATAAAGGAGGAAGAGCGGAACCCCTTTTGGGTAAAGTTCTGCTTTAATTTTTGTTTCTTTCAGACCATTTTCTGAACAAGAGAAACGCAGTCGATGTCCCCCATCAACACAACCACTGTTACTAAAAGATTATGATTATCATTAATATTTTTAAAGCATTCAAAAAGATGCAAATGTCGCGGTATTTGTGCGTTTCTTTCATTATTGTTTCTCAGTAAAATTCTTACCCTTGAATGACACATTGTAATAAAGTTTTTGTTGGCCTTTGTTTCTGAAATTTGATAGGTGAGTAAGTAGCAGCTGGAATGCAACCTAGAATTCCTGCTCCTTTTCCCCCTTAGGAATTTACCAATCGCTTCTACTGTTAAATCACAAGTCATGGACACGGACCTGGGCAGAATGTAGCCAGTAGTGTGTCCCTGATATAAGCTGAGCAAAGCATTGGTCATTGCTTTATACAGTATATTACTGTAGTAAAAGGATAAGCACAGCCGCCTGGTTTTATTAAGAAGGTGCTCTGCATTCATCTTCTGCTTACATTTGCACCGCTCCTTGCAGTTTGCACTGTTTGCTGCTGGTTTCTGCAGCCTGAGGCACATGAAGTCATTGGGGAATAGTTTATGCTTATTACAGGTAAAACACTAGCACAGAGAGGACTAGGCAAAGCACAACATTAAGCAAGGTAGATTTCTATTTGTCTGCCTTTTTGATGTTTTTAGATTAAACATGATTGTTCCATAAAAGATTTGGATATGGGCGGAAAAACCTGTATACAATTATGTCTTGCTTTTCTGTGTTGCAAACAACGGCTAGCCATTGCATGCAGTAGTGAGTCATTTCATCTGCTGCTTTAGGCTGGGTTCACACTATTACGGCACACAGCAGGGGTCCGGTGCGTCCCCCGTTCAACGTTTCGGGTCCGATTTCAGCCGGAATTTTTGGCTGAATTTGGACCTGAAGCAGACCAAAAGATGCACATGACCCCTGTGCAAATTCACACTGGAGCCGCAGCGAAGATATGTGAACCGACTCCATAGAGAGCCAGTCACAATCTCCTGCTATTGCAAATTGAATGCGGGGAGACGCGCAACCAAGTCGCATAGGCGTGAACCCAGCCTTAAAGCGGAGTTCCACCCAAAAATTGAACTTCCGCTTTTTGGAATCCCCCCCGATGTCACAATTGGCACCTTTCAGGGGGGGAGGAGGGAGCAGATACCTGTGTAATACAGGTATTTGCTCCCACTTCCGGGCATAGATTACAGCGTGATCGCGGTGATCTACACCACGTCCAGAGCCTACTTCGTTCCCGACGCACAGGTCCCAGAAGACAGCAGGAACCAGTGGGAACGCGCAGCGCGAGTCGTGCATGCGCAGTAGGGAACCAGGAAGTGAAGCAGCAAGGCTTCACTTTCTGATTCCCTTACCGAAGATAGCGGTGCCTCCACCCGATATCCGAGGGAGACATCGGCTTTGGGTGCTGACATCGTGGGCGCCGGGAAGTGTCCTAATATTAAAAGTCAGCAGCTGCAATATTTGGAGCGGCTGACTTTTAATATTTTTATTTTTTTGGCGGAACTCCGCTTTAAAGAAACCCTACTTTTACCTTTAAAAAATGCATGTACAATTACAGAAAAATCGGCTGGCTGAGGTGCAGTTCATTTTGATTGCTAAAGTATTGTTTATAGTAAACGGTTTATAATTTAACCGATAGACCAATTTTTTTTTAAAGTGAAATATTTGTTAATTTTTTATTGCTCTTTGTTGCATCCATGTTGCTGATCTCTTGCAACCTCATTATAGCCACATCCTATCAGTAGGTACTATGGGCCAGATTCACATAGAACTACGTTACGCTGCGATGGCGTAACGTATCCCATTTACGTTACACCGCCGCAAGTTTACAGCGTAAGTGCCTGATTCACAAAGCACTTACCTGTAAACTTGCGGCGGCGTAGCGTAAATCCGCCCGGCGCAAGCCCGCCTAATTCAAATGGGGCGGGACCATTTAAATTAGGGGCGTTCCCGCACCGAATGTACTGCGCATGCTCCGTCCCTAAAATTTCCCGACGTGCATTGCGCTAAATGACATCATTGGTTTCGACGTTAACGTAAATGGCGTCCAGCGCCATTCACGGACGACTTACGCAAACAACGTGAAATTTAAAAATTTGACGCAGGAACGATGGCCATACTTAAAGCGGTAGTTCACCCTCCTTTCCATCATTAGACCATTAAATTCGGCATCGTAGCGCGAGCTACGGTATGCCGGTCTTAAATTTTTAATCCCCGTACTCACTGTGCTATTGTTGATTGAAGAATCCGACTCCCGCGGGGAATGGGCGTGCCTATGGAGAGGGAGGATGATTGACGGCCGGCTCTGGCACGTCACGCTCCCCGAAGACAGCCGGAGTAGGTCTCGGCTATTCACGACGCCTGCGCACAGGCTATGCGCAGGCGCCGTGAATAGCCAAGCCTATTTCGGCTATTTCCGGAGAAGCGTGACGTGCCAGGGCCGGCCGTCAATCACCTTCTCTCACCATAGGAACGCCCATTCCCCGGATTCTTCAATCATCGATAGCACAGTGAGTACGGGCATAAAAAATGTAAGACCGGCATACCGTAGCTCGCGCTACGATGCCGAATTTAATGGTCTAATAAAAAAAAACTTTTTTTTTTTTTTTAACAGGGTGAACCCCCGCTTTAACATTGGTTAGTCCACCTAGAGGGCAACCTTAGTTTTACGCGACGTATCTGTACGGAAACAACGTAAATTTTGAGCGACGGGCAAAGCGGACGTTCGTGAATCGGCGTAACTAGTCATTTGCATATTCTACGCCGACCGCAATGGAATCGCCACCTAGCGGCCGGCCTAGAATTGCAGCCTAAGATCCGACGGTGTAAGTCACTTACACCTGTCAGATCTTAGGGCTATCTATGCGTAACCTGATTCTATGAATCGGGCGCATAGATACGACTATCGTATCTCAGAGATAAGACGGCGTATCAGGAGATACGACTATCGTATCAGGAGATACGCCGTTGTATCTCTTTTGTGAATCTGGCCCTATGTATGCACTCCTGGGGATGGTGTGCAGCATGACTTGGGGCCAGGGTGACAGTAGTGGACCCTGTCTGTGTATCATTTGTTGAAACAGCCACTGGAAGTCTGGAAAAGAATGTGAACATGTTCCTTCATCCATGCTATACAGCGCTGATGGACGCATCTACCTGCCGAGTTGTTGTATTCTGACAATTGCCAACATCGGACATTGGGATGCCCAAACAGCAGTTGCAGCCGTTCTTTGCCCGACAGTTTTTCTCCAAATCAAAATGTCTTGGGTAGGAGATGATAAACAAGGCCACCTATGAAGTGAATTTGGCTGGTCATCAGGAACTGGCTACATTTCACATATTGAATGCCCAGCTTATGGGTCATTGCAATTTGAAATCACAGTTGCTCTTAGTATTGCATTTTAAGTAAGCCAGACCGTTTTTATTTTAGCATTCTATAGCTATACAGTAAATTGCTAAATGGAGAAGGTATGTGGAAGAATACCTGCATAATTTTTCATGTTTTAGGAAAGTCCCAAACATTCTACCTGTGTCATGTTTTGCAGTTCCTATCTCCATTTTCAGAAGCTTCCTACTGGAAAAACAGCTGCCTCATTACCACCTCTAACCACCTTTGTACTGTAGAAGTATAAAGGGTGCAACTGCTCAGTTAGCACATGAATAAACAGAGCCAGATAGTGAATTTCCATTTGAATGCAACATTTTACAGCCTCTAATGTGCTTCTGTTTTTAAACCATATACTTCTAGTATTACAAAACACCTTGGAGTCTGTATTTGGTAGGGAAAATCTGTATAGAATCTCACTGGGTGCCAAGAAGCCATTGTTTCTATACACTGAACTGATGATCGCCTAACAGCCTAAAATGGACGTATATTCGATCATTAAAGTGGAGGTTCCGCCCCAATTTTTTTTTTTTTAAAGCCAGCAGCTACAAATACTGCAGCTGCTGACTTTGAAAATATGAACAATTACCTGTCCAGGGTGCCCGCGATGTCGGCAGCCGAGGCCAAGCAATCACTCGTCGCTCGGCTGTACCCGTTACCATCCTCGAGGGAATCAGGAAGTGAAGCGTTGCGGCTTTACTGCCCGATTCCCTACTGCGCATGCGCGAGTAGCGCTGCGCACGCTCACTGGTCCCCGCTCTCTCTTGGGAACAGTGTGTTTCCCAGAAGACAGTGGGGGTGCGGTTAGGGCGTGACTGCCGCAGGAGTGTATTCCTGGAAGTGGGTGCAAATACCTGTCTTAGACAGGTATCTGCACCCCCCCCCTCCCCAAATGTGCCAAATGTGACATGGAGGGAGGAAGAGTTGCGAAAAGCGGAAGTTCTATTTCTGGATGGAACTCCGCTTTAATAGAAGTTCAGGATTTTAAAGAAAACTAACAATTATACTCGCCTAGGTGGATCCAGCATCAATCAGATGCTGCCTTTTTCCCCTGCCGGCTCTACAATCATAACTGAGCTTTTAAACACCATTGATCGCTCAGTTCTCACCCTCCTTTCTAAACCGAGAACCATGACTGTCAGTCAGCGTCTCTCTGCTCTCCCCTCTAGCTCTCACTGGAGTTCTGGGCTGTGGAAGGGGCTGGCTCAGGCTCTCAGCAGCTCACTGAGAGGCGAAGCCCAGATGTCAGTCGAGGCAGCTGGGTGGATCTAGTCGATATGGTTTGGGATCTTTCTAGACCCTGGACTAGCTGAGTGATGTCAGCTGACAGCGGGCTTTAGCTTGCTGTTGGCTGAAAACGGGTCACCAGAGTGCAGAATGAACTGCACTCCTGTGATCCATTGGAGAAGTATGGCCAAAAAAAGCTTTGGCCCAATATTGGGCTATAAGTGGACTTTACGCCAGCGGTTATGGATGTGCATTTATTTGGCTCTTTGGGCGTAAAGGAATGATTTGTATGGCTCCACCCAGTGTCCTAAAATTAGGAGTAATCCTCTTATTTTAGGGATATGTGATGGATTTAGACATGTGAATACCTTCTGTTGTATGAAGACTTTCCTGTGCTACGCACTGATTAGAGTTGAGGACTTTTGGATTTCTTTAGTCTCTTCGCCATAACCTGTATGGGTATACTGTCTTGTAGGTAAAACAAGATGAGCAGAACTCCACCTCCTGCAGAACTCCACCTCCTGCAGAACTCCACCTCCTGCAAAACTCCACCTCCTGCAGGAAATCCAGATATGTTTTTAAACAGATGCCCTCTGTTAGCCATAGATAAATACACAGTATTATTAATTTCTGTAACCTGGAGTTCAACTTTTAAATATGTTTCACACAGGCTTCCGCTTGTATAAGAGCAGTGTGAACAGCAAGCTCTGACAAAATATTTGCAGAGCTTTCAGTAAGCTTTGTTGAAGCTTTTAAAGTGCCATTCAACTCCAGTGTGTAAATGTTAAGCACAGATCCTAATGGGAGTATTAATTGCCGCATTAAACAAGCCGTTAGCAGGCCTCGGAACTTCTTGAAGCTTGTTGAAAGCCCGCTATCGGCTTGCTTAAAGTGGTTGTAAACTTAAAAAAAATAAAAATAAAAGTCAATGCATAGCATTCTAGCTTATTAAGAACTACTTACCTTAGTGCGAAGCTGTTGCAGCGGTCCCGGTCCACTTCTGTGATCGGCGACATGTCTCCCGGAGTTATTTTCGGGTTTGTGGGCTATGGCGCTGTGCTTGGCCGGAGCAGCAAAGCCGTCACTCCCGTGCATGTGCGCTGGAGCCGCCGGTCATGTCACAGCTCCTGAAGAAATTACACGAGCGAGCCATTTTTTCAGTGCGCATGTGCTGATGTGGATACAGTAAATATCTCCTAAGCGGTGCAAGTTTAGGAGATATTCACGGTACCTACAGGTAAGCCATGTTTTAGGCTTACCTGTAGGTAAAAGTGGTAGTACAGGGTTTACAACCACTTTAAAGTGGCAATGAACACTCCCATTAGGATCTGTGTTCAATATTTAAACACTGGGGTTGACTTTTTTAGCTGGCTCCTAGATTCCAAGCAAATTTGTCAAACCCTGGTACCGTATATACTCAAGTATAAGCCGAAGCTTCGTGATCGCGGCCGTGGGACCCACGGACCTAATCGCCGCCGGTGTCCCGCAATTGGTCACCGGAGCTGAAGAACGGGGAGAGGTGTGTGTGTGTGTGTGTGTGTGTATAAACACACCTTCCCCGTTCTTCACAGTGGCAGTGTCATTGATCGTCTGTTCCCTGATATAGGAAAAGGCGATCAATGACGTCACACATCCAGCCCCGCCCCCCTACAGTTAGAAACACATATGAGGTCACACTTGACCCCTTCAGCGCCCCCTAGTGGTTAACTCCCAAACTGCAATTGTCATTTTCACAGTAAACAATGCATTTTTATAGCACTTTTTGCTGTGAAAATGACAATGGTCCCAAAAATGTGTCAAAATTGTCCGATGTGTCCGCCATAATGTCGCAGTCACGAAAAAAAAAGCTCATCGCCTCCATTAGTAGTAAAAAAAAAATAATATTAATAAAAAATGCAATAAAACTATTCCCTATTTTGTAAACGCTATAAATTTTGCGCAAACCAATCGATAAACGCTTATTGCAATTTTTTTTTTACCAAAAATAGGTAGAAAAATACGTATCGGCCTAAACTGAGGATTTTTTTTTTTTATAAATTTTTGGGGGATATTTATTATAGCAAAAAAAAAAAATATTGAATTTTTTCCAAAATTGTCTCTCCTATTTTTGTTATAGAGCAAAAAATAAATACCGCAGAGGTAATCAAATACCACCAAAAGAAAGCTCTGTTTGTGGGAAAAAAAGGACGCCAATTTTGTTTGGGAGCCACGTCGCACGACTGCGCAATTGTCAGTTAAAGCGAAGCAGTGCCAAATCGCAAAAGGAACAAGGTCCTTAACCTACATAATGGTTCGGGTCTTAAGTGGTTAAAAGCTTCAAGAAAGCTCTGCAAATGCTTTGTTCTCATTGCTCTTATACAAGAACATGACCCAATTATATATAAAAATATATATATATTATTTTTAAACTATATTTTTTCAGTTTTGGCCAAGTACATCCTGAATTTTTGATTTCGGCAGCAAATTTCTATTCGGTGCACCTATATGTACATATTGTAGTATCACAAAAATATCATCAAAGAGTTAACAGAGAGGAGAGTGCATTCTCTAGATTAAATGTTTACAAGGTACCTGGTAGCCTTAGACAATGCAATTTTGCCTTATGCCAGGAGCTGGTGCAGCAGTTTACAATGCCAGAAAGATGGTAGAGACAATAAAGAAAGCAGCAACTAGGAGATGGAGCTTAAATAGAATAACACTCTTTTTTCATGAATAAGATTCCCACCAGTGTGAGCTGGCGTTTGGCTCCAATATATAAGTGTATCTAAATCTGCTAATACTACGCTCTCCTCACACTGACAATACTGCTGTGCCTCCTGTACTGATTCCTCCAGAGTGCGCTCTCACTAATCCTGGAGGTGTGTTACTGGCCATATCACCAGGTTAAAACCGATGAAAAGAGCCAAAGAAAATGAATGCAGCCACCACATCTAATGATGGTAAGCTGCAATATATTACTTTGTTTGTTTTGGGTTTAATACCGCTTTAAGGGTTTGGTCAGGGAAACCCCAGGATTACCAGGTAATTTATTTATAATAGCTCAGCTAAAATTAACCACTTCAGCCCCGGACCATATTGCTGCCCAAAGACCAGAGTACTTTTTGCGATTCGGGACTGCGTCGCTTTAACTGACAATTGCGCGGTCGTGCGATGTGGCTCCCAAACAAAATTGGCGTCCTTTTTTTCCCACAAATAGAGCTTTCTTTTGGTGGTATTTGATCACCTCTGCAGGTTTTTATTTTTTGCGCTATAAACAAAAATAGAGCGACAATTTTGAAAAAAAAAATGAATATTTTTTACTTTTTGCTGTAATAAATATCCCCCAAAAATATATAAAAAAACTTTTTTTTTTTCCTTCAGTTTAGGCCGATACGTATTCTTCTACATATTTTTCGTAAAAAAAATCGCAATAAGCGTTTATTTGGTTTGCGCAAAAGTTATAGCGTTTACAAAATAGGGTATTTTTATGGCATTTTTTTATTATTTTTTTTTTTTTACTAGTAATGGCGGCGATCTGCGATTTTTTTTTTTTTCCGGTACTGCGACATTATGGCGGACACTTCGGACACTTTTGACACATTTTTGGGACCATTGGCATTTTTATAGCGATCAGTGCTATAAAAATGCTTTGGATTACTATAAAAATGCCACTGGCAGTGAAGGGGTTAACACTAGGGGGCAGGGAAGGGGTTAAGTATGTTCCCTGGGTGTGTTCTTACTGTGGGGGGGGGGGGGGGCCTCACTAGGGGAAATCACTGATTGTATGAACAGAGGATCAGCATTTCCCCCCCTGACAGGACCGGGAGCTGTGTGTTTACACACACAGCTCCCGGTCCCCGCTCTGTAACAAGCAATCGCGGGTGCCCGGCGGCGATCGCGCCCGCCAGGCAAGCGCACGGGACTCGGGGGCGCGTGCGCGCCCCTAGTGGCCTGCGAGAGCCGACGTAGAGCTACGGGCTCTCGCGCAGGGGAGCCAACCTGCCGCCGTAAAAGTACGGCGGCAGGTCGGCAAGTAGTTAAGAAGCATATTGTGGATGGGCATATATTATAGGATATTTATTTGATAGACGAGAGCCCTTTTGATAACGGTTGGTAAAAGATTTGCATATTTAGTCAAAATAATTACAAAGATATTTTCCTTATGAATTCCCCCTCCGAGTTTTCCAGTCAAAGCAAGCATCTTATTTTTCATGTCATTAATTGAATTGGCCTCGTTAACACAAGGAGGTGATTCTTTCTCATCTTCACCCTGTCTGGCATTGAGCATTCATTCAGTGTAAATATTTTCAAGGCATTGCAGGCAAGGGACAGACCCCTGTGGTTTTTCACTTGATAGAAGTTCCAGAAATAGCGTGAGCAGCCAGGTGCTTGGAAAGTACCAATTACTGTTTATCTGCTTGTAACTTTAACTTTTAAGTTTTGTAGTGTGTTTGCAGTTCACGATTTGCCTCTGAATACTTTCCGTAACAAAAACATTTCCAGTAGTAAAGCAATGGGGCTTCCTTTACCAACATGGTACAAAGAGCAAAGGTAATGAGCGCCATTTCAAGAAGTTCAAAACCATATTTATTGTCCTATAAGCTTTTATCTTGTTAATAAGAGCTCCAATCCCCCCCCCCCCCCCAAAAAAAAATTAAGTCGGCAACTACAAATCCTGTAACTGCTGACTTTTAATATAAGGGCACTTACCTGTCCAGGGATTCCACAATGCCCTCGCCTCAGGGCCGTTTGAAGGAATTAGGGGGCCCCAAGCAAAAGGGACATGGAGGCCCCCCCCCCGCACGCACAGCGCAGAACCACAGCAAGCAGAAAACCAACAGCCGGGTGGATGGAAGGGGTGATGGTGGGGCAAGATGAATCACTAGTGCCCCAGCATAGCATGAAATATAAAAGAGGGCTCCATATGGTGTAGATCAACCAATGAATTTTATTTATAAAAATATCTTACAAATCAGTGTAAATATAGCCAATAAAAGTGATCACAAAATGGTAAAATATGAAAAAAAGCAATGTGGGAAGCATAAAGATGCAAGCATCGTTATGCTTCCCACATTGCTTTTATTCATATTTTACCATTTTGTGATCACTTTTACCCCCCCCATGTTTTGTTCTATTCTCACCTCCCCTTCTTACCTGTAGCGTGGCCAAGCTCCTCTTCCTCCTGTCGTTCAGGTGTCCTGCCGTATTTTCGGAGACTTGCGTCGCGCATGCGCAGTACAAGGGGGGTCCTTATCCCCTGGACAGAACTTATTCGGCAGAACACCGGCCGGGCTGCGGACTCCGGCGCTGTGATTCTCCGGAGCCGCGTGACGTCACTCCCGCGCATGCGCACGAGAGCAGCAGTTCCCGGCACAGGCTGGGGAAGAAACGGCACTTAGTTACGTTTCTTCCCCGCCCATGCGCCGTGGGGAATTTCAGCGGACTACAAGTGAAATATCTCCTAAACGGCGCATGGGCGGGGAAGAAACGTAACTAAGTGCCGTTTCTTCCCCAGCCTGTGCCGGAAACTGCTGCTCTCGTGCGCATGCGCGGGAGTGACGTTACACGGCTCCGGCGAATCACAGCGCCGGAGTCCGCAGCCCGGAAAGAAGAGAAGACGGAAGATGGACGCTTCCTGCAGCTGGGACATCGCTGGATTCTTTTGCAGATAAGTGTCACATAATGGGCTAATATGCGATGCATACTAGCCCATTATGCTTTACATTTGCAGGCTATTCATGGGGCAAAAGAGGAAGTAAAACTCATCAGGGTTTACTTCCTCTTTAAATGCATTGGGTTAAATTGGGTCTATTTTTTCCCTATAAAAATAACAAACATGTTATACTTACCTGCTCTGTTGCAGTGGATTTGCACAGAGAACCCCAGATCCTCCTCTTCTTGGGTACCTCTTCTGTAATCCTGGTCCTTCCTTCTGTCAAGTGCCCCCACAGCAAGCAGCTTGCTATGGGGGCACCTGAGCTGAGTCACAGCTTCCTGTGTCCATTCAAACATGGAGCCCCTGACCTGGCCCCACCCTCTCTCCCTTCCAATTGTCTAGCTGACATTGACTGACAGCAGCGGCAGCCAATGGCGCCGCTGATGTGTCTAAGCCAATAAGGAGGGAGAATCTCAGACGGCTGAAACACTTATGGACAGAGAGGGACCTCGGGTAAGTGCCACACAGTATTTTTATCCTAATGCATAGAATGCATTAACCACTTAAGGACCGCCTACTTCACATATACGTTGGCAGAATGGCACGGCTGGGCACAGGCACGTACCTGTACGTCGCCTTTAAGAGCCAAGCCGTGGGTCGCGCATGACCACGATCGGGTCACAGGAGCTGAAGAACAGGGAGAGGTGTGTGTAAACACACCTTCCCTGTTCTTCTGTGTGGCAGTGTCACTGATCGTCTGTTCCCTGTTTATAGGGAACGACGATCAGTGACATCACACCTACAGCCACGCCCCCCTACAGTAAGAATCACTCCCTTAGGGCACACTTAACCCCTTAGCGCCCCCCTAGTGGTTAACCCCTTCACTGCCATTGTAATTTTTACAGTAATCCGTGCATTTTTATAGCACTTTTCGCTGTGAAAATGACAATGGTCCCAAAAATGTGTCCGCCATAATGTCGCAGTCACAAAAAAAATCGCTGATCGCCATCATTACTAGTAAAAATTATTAATAAAAATGCCATAAAACTATCCCCTATTTTGTAAACGCTATAACTTTTGCGCAAAGCAATCAATAAACGCTTATTGCGTTTTTTTTTTTCCCCAAAAATAATTAGAAGAATACGTATCGGCCTAAACTGAGGGAAAAAAAAGTTTTTTTATATATATTTTTTGGAGATATTTATTATAGCAAAATGTAAAAAATATTGCATTTTCTTTTTCAAAATTGTCGCTTTATTTTTGTTTATAGCGCAAAAAATAAAAACCGCAGAGGTGATCAAATACCACCAAAAGAAAGCTCTATTTGTGGGAAAAGAAGAACGCCAATTTTGTTTGGGAGCCACGTCGCACGACCACACAATTGTCAGTTAAAGCGATTCAGTGCGGAATCGCAAAACAGCGCAAGGTCCTTAACCTGCATAATAGTCCGGGGCTTAAGTGGTTAAGATAAAAAAACCTTCTGCCTTTACGACCACTTTAACCAGCAATACGCAGCCAATGTGTAGCATTGTAGATCAGAAAGTGAAGTCTGCAAATGTAATGAGAAAACATGGCTTTACCCCCCTACATACAGTATTTAATCAAAAACTACATATAATAAGATTTTTTCTTTTTATAAAACTATAAACACTTGTTCACATTTTTACAAAGGGCCGCTCTACAAATAGACACTGAAAAAGCACATTTTATCAAACCAGCAGCACATATCCAAAAGTTCTCAGTAATAGTGGGCCAGATTCACGTAGCCCGGGCGCAGCGTAACGTAACCGATTTACGTTACACCGCCGCAAATTTTCTGTCTAAGTTCCCGATCCACAAAGCACTTACCTGGAAATTTGCGGCGGTGTATCGTAAATCCGTCCGGCGCAAGGCAGGCCAATTCAAATGGGGCGGGTACCATTTAAATTAGGCGCGCTCCCGCGCCGGACGTACTGCGCATGCTCCCAACGCAAATTTCCCGACGTGCTTTGCGCAAAATTACGACGCGCCGACGCTTTGTGAATCGCGACGTGAAAAAAAGACTTGCGCCGGGGAAAAGAAAAAATGTAAAAAAAATTCAAAAGCGACGCGGGAAAGACGGGTATACTTTTACATGGTGGAGTAATTTTCCACTTTGTAAAAGGTGCCCTATCTTTGCGACGGTAAACTAACACTCGCGGCGACGTAACGACGGGAAAAAGCTTTGTGGATCGCCGTAACTCCTAATTTGCATACCCGACGCTGGTTTACGACGCAAACTCCCCCCAGCGGCGGCCGCGGTACTGCATCCTAAGATCCGACAGTGTAAAACTATTACACCTGTCGGATCTTAGGGATATCTATGCGTAAATGATTCTATGAATCAGTCGCATAGATAGAAACAGGGATGCGACGGCGTATCAGGAGAAACGCCGTTGTATCCCTTTTGTGAATCTGGCCCCAAGTTTCTTAAGTACAAAAATATGAACAGTTGAAGAGTATCCTTGGCGATTTGAATAAGCAGTTCAATATATTGTGTTATATCTTCAAAGTACATTTCTACTTCTTTTTAAATTGTTCCCATGGATTCCAATAAACATGAAATTGCGCTCTGCGTTATACGCCGTTATCCTTTTATACATATGACTTGGGTCTATGTGCCTTTTTAACATCCAAAAGGTTAGGAACATTCAGACCCTTCCAGTTCCTGACTATAATCAGCCGTGCAGCAAATACATTGCCATAGGTCTCAGAAGGGGTAGATGTTTTTTCATACCTATACTTAATGAAGCTGAGATATGATGGAAATTTTGTAGTGTAACGATGCCCCCTAGTGGTTACCCTAAATTATAATTTTTTTCTTTGATCATTTAAAGGCATAATTTCTATGTTTGATTCTACTAATTGCGTCGGCACTGAGTTATATCTCAGAATTTATTCATATATTTGGTTTAAATTGAAGGTTTGCAGTTGGATTGGCTGAGAAATATGATGTAAGCAGTGTACTTCCAGGCATTAGAGAGAGAAAAATTGATATTAAATAGGAGACAACAGAAAGCCGATTGGCTGTTCTTCTGCCTCCTTCTTAGTAATGGTGACAAAAGAAGGTACAATTATAGGCATTGGGGATGACAGGTAGAGCTGCACGATTCTGGCTAAAATGAGAATCGTGTTTTTTTTTTTTGTTTTTTTTTTGCTTTGAAGATAAATCATGAATCTCGCGGCATAACATCTTTCACATTTAAACAAACAAATTGGGCTAACGTTACTGTTTTTATTTATTTATTTTATTTATTGAAGTGTATTTTTTCCCCCAAAAAATTACATTTGAAAGACCGCTGGGCAAATACAGTGTGACATAAAATATTGCAGAAATTGCCATTTTATTCCCTAGGGTCTCTGCTAAAAATATATATAATGTTTGGAGGTTTCAAGTAGTTTTCTAGCAAAAAAATATTGATTTTAACTTAAACAAGTGTCAGAAAAAGATTTGGACTTTAGGTGGTTAAACTTCCTGCATTTAGGCCTCATTCACACGGATGGACCGTTTGGGTCCGCCTGTCAGCATCCCTATGGAGCTTCGGATGTCAGCGGAGACATGTCCACTGACATCCGACCCTATCCGATCCACTAAAAACAGACGTATGGGGGCACGTCCCCATCTGCCCATGGTGATCGGATCGGGTAAGATCTGATGAAAACGGACATGCTGTCCGTTTTTATCAGATCGCTCCATAGGAGACAGCGGTGCCCAACAAGCCCCTCCCCGCTCAGTGAGCAGAGAGGAGCTTGTCATCCATCGGCTCAGCGGAGATCTGCGGACTGATCTCCTGCTGAGCTGGCGGGAGCAGGCGGACTCCGAGGCCTTACACACAGACTTGCTCTAAAAAGGAAGCGTTAGTTACAATGTTTCATGTTGTTACAAACTTGGCAGACTGCCCAGATTTTTTTCTTTACACAAAGAAATGTTATTATCCCTTTGATCTAAGAAGGATTGTTACAATGTTTCCTGTTAAGAACTTGGCAGACTGCCTGGATATTTTCTTTTGACAGCTGAGTGAGCAGATAAAGTCTCTCCACTTGTTATATGAAAGAATCGGCAAACTCTGCATTTGAGATGTCAGGGGGAGTTTAATTGAGATCATAATTTTTTAACGATTAATTGTGCAGCTCTAATGACGGCGTTTACTGGGGATGAGCAATGAAGAGGAGGCACCCAAAGTGGAGAGATGTATCGTATATACCGAATAATGCATAGTGATTCATGGAAAAGATGTCAATGATAACAACATAATTTGTTGACTTTATGCATTCTTATCAATTGAAATAGGGCATGTATAATCTGTGTAGTGATTGGCTACCTTTGACTTCCAGTCTAAGAGATAATGATACAGTTTTATTTTTCTTTCTTTTTCCCCCCTTTTAGTATGATGCTATGCCTATTCAGTCCAACGTGGTCATGTGCTCCTGCCCATCTCCTTCATTAGTGATTAACTCTGACTCCAGCTCTCCAGCAACTCTAGCAACTTGCAGCAGCCAAGCAGGTTCCACCAGTGAATCGAAAACCACAGACTTCAGGCCCAGTTCAGACACCGAGCAGAACACCGGGCAACAACAAACACAACAGCCTCGAAAGAAACGTCCGCAAGACTTTAAGTTTGGCAAGATCCTTGGTGAAGGGTCCTTCTCGACAGTAAGTGACCCATTGCTGGCAGATAGGGGTAGTTTGGTTTCTAGGAACTTTATTATTATCGAATAATAAATTGCAAATACTAGCAATGTGTTGTTGGCCATGACAACACAACAAGCTGTTAAAAGCTGAAATCTTACTGGCTGCTAGAGCGTCCAGGTGCTCTTTGCATGACATGACTTAAACCAGTAAAAAAAAGAATTGTTAAGTTTTTGCAGAAATGGTGACTGAATCAATTGAAGCTGGCTTTTCATCCCCAAACATATAGGTCCCAGATGAATGCAGCTCTGCATGTTGCTAAATTTAATTTTTGTGAATTTTCATATTTTTTCTTACTTCCTGGATTCCTAAGACACTGGTGGCAGAGCTAGTGCCACCCAGCTGACCCCTGGGAAGGCTACATTGGTACTGATCACTCACTGTGCGCATTCAGAAGTGAAATCTTCTTCTATCCCCAGTGTAAAAATGAGAGGGATAATCTAATTGCGGACTATTGTTTCATGGCTGATCAGTGCCTGTCTGTCATCCACACGGAGAATCTGACCGCCACTGTTCTGATAATCTAGTACGTATCCATTGTGACAAATCAAGCAGAGGACAAAAGCTTGTTTTGTAATTTTTATAGTTTTAGTTTTTGTAATTTTAAGAAGTCCAAAGATTTATGCAGATACCTCCTTGTGCTTGTGTTTTCATATGGACAGCCTGGCAAGCATTTTTTTAAGCACCAGGTGTACTTTGATACACTTTATGTACAAATATGCTAAATGAGCTGCAATGCAAAGATGTTGGCTACTAGCATGAGTCCTATTTTCCTATGATCAATCTCGGTTGCTACAGAGGGCAGACAGAGACTCTAATGTATGAGATGTTTTGGTAAATTATTCATGTGTTTGTATGAAGCATGAGTCTTCTGTGGTGAAAGGTTTAGCCACAATTTTGGCATTCATACACGAGGGTCATTCTTTTACTGAGTTAAAATGGTATGAAATGGAACTTCCGCTTTTTTGAATCCTCTCCTGTCTAATACAGGTATTTGCTCCCACTTCCGGGCATAGATCGCTGCAGTATCCGCGGCGGTATACGCCATGTCCGGCCCCCCTGCTGTCTTCTGGGAGACACACAGGTCTCAGAAGACAGCAGGGACCAGTGAGATAGCGCAGCGTGACTCGCGCATAAACATGAGGGAAACCGAGGAAGTGAAGCCACATTTTTTTATTTTATTTTTTTATTTATTTTTTATCCATCTCGCTGGGTTGAACGAATAAAAACCTCAGTGTGTGCCAGCCTTTAATTTGCCAGTTTATTTAACACCAACCTCTCCTAAGACTGACAACTTTGCTGTCAAAAGGTACCTCTGTAGCTCCTGTTTCTTCAACCAGAGTGGAAACACTCTAATACAGGAGGTGTGTTACTGGCCAGATCATCAGGTGACAGCAGAGGGAAAAAAGGAAACTAATGTAGCCACCACATCTAATGATTGGTAAGCTGCAGTATACTATTTTGGTGGTAACTAGTTTTAATTTCTGTATCTTTAAACATTCATGTGAAAGTGTAATGCTGATAATGTCCTTTTTATAAAACATTAAAACAACTTTTTTTTTTTTTACCTTGTAGGTTGTTTTGGCTAAAGAGGTAGCAACAGGAAGAGAGTTTGCCAGTAAGTTTATATTTTTTAGTTATTTTTCACAACTTCAGACTTTTTGTCTTGATCCCAATCAGTTCTGTCTAATGTGGTTTATATTGGGTCCGGATTGCTGCTGGGTATGGTTCATATCTTAGTTTATATTCCTGCCGGATACAGCTGTGATCTTTTTGCAGCTGACAGTTACGGTTACAGTATGGTGAAAGATTATGTTGTTCTTTCTTTTTTTTCACCTTGTCCATTCAAAGAAAATCTTGTATTTTATTAACCACTTAAGACCCGGACCTTTAGGCAGCTAAAGGACCTTGCCCCTTTTTGCCATTCGGCACTGCGTCGCTTTAACTGACAATTGTGCGGTCGTGCGACGTGGCTCCCAAACAAAATTGGCGTCCTCTTTTTCCTACAAATAGAGCTTTCTTTTGGTGGTCTTTGATCACCTTTGCGGTTTTTATTTTTTGCGCTATTAACAAAAATAAAGCGACAATTTTGAAAAAAATGCAATATTTTTTACTTTTTGCTATAATAAATATCCCCCAAAAATATATAAAAAAAAAATGTTTTTTTTTCTCCTCAGTTTAGGCCGATACCTACTCTTCTACATATTTTTGGTAAAAAAAATCTCAATAAGCGTTTATCGATTGGTTTGCTCAAAATTTATAGCGTTTACAAAATAGGGGATAGTTTTATTGCATTTATAATAATAATTTTTTTTTTTTTACTACTAATTGCGGCGATCAGCGATTTTTACACACACCTCTCCCTGTTCTTCAGCTCCAGGGACCGATCGCGGGACTCCGGCTGTGATCGGGTCCCGCGGTCACGGAGCTTCGGACCGCGACCCACGGCTGGGCATTTAACAATCACGTACAGGTACGTGATTGTGCCCAGCCGTGCCATTCTGCCGACGTATATCGTCATTAGACGGTCCTTAAGTGGTTAATGAAATACGAGATATTTTGTCAATGAACAAAGGGAGAAAAAAGGAAGAATGAACAACATAATCTTTCAGCATACTACTATATACTTTTTTGTTATCTCTGAAAATGCCCTAATTTCTTGTTTGTTTTAGTTAAAATTTTACAGAAGCGTCATATTGTAAAGGAGAATAAGGTACCTTATGTGACGAGGGAAAGAGATGTGATGTCACGTCTGGACCACCCGTTCTTCGTCAAACTCTACTTCACATTTCAAGATGTTGAGAAACTGTGTATCCTTATCAGCAGTGTGCTACTGTGAAATGGGAGGGAATCTGTTTCCAGAATATGCTAGATTTACCAGCAAAGTATGTATTCTAGCCAAAGTCCAGGCTTTCTTCAATCTCAGTTAGATGGCAGTCTGTACTCTACTTTGACTATATGTAGAAGCCAAAAGAAAGTCATTTCTAAGAGGTGCCCTAAATGCCTCCTGACTCGCTATTGTAGGTTTTCCCCTTAATTTTGGGGCATTTTTCATTTGTATAGTAAAAAAAAAAACTGGTTATTAACCTCTTGCAGACCACCCGCCATCATACTGCGGCAGGTTGGCTCTCCTGCGCAATCTGCCGTAGGTGTATGTTGGTCTTTGCACAGGAGACTCTGTCTGCCGGCGACCCGAGTTGGCGGTATACAGAGGCAGAGCGGGGAACTTGTAAACAAGGCGATTCTTCGTTCTGCCAGATGACATGTCAGATCTTTTACAGTGATCAGGAACAGTGATATCTGTCATGTCCCTGATAGCCCATCCCCTCTACAGTTAGAACACACTTAACCCCTTGATCACCCCCTAGTGTTACCCCTTCACTAAAACACAGTCTCCTGCGCTCGGGAGATTGATCACTTAGTGACACAACCAGAGTCTTCCGTTGGAATAGGGAATGACCAGGGATCTTGCTGCCCTCCTCAGAATATTTGGTATTCTTGAGACTAAAATGTAAAGGGAAATGAAGGACACACTGACCTAGTGCATTATCGATGGCTAGGTTTAATTAAAATTGTATAAAAGATCATGAATACTCACAAAACAAGTAAAATACAAGCATAAACACCACTCCATCAAAGGGATAGATGCCTCCGGAAAGTCTCCTACTGGAACCAAAGAGTCGGAGAGTCCAGATGACATAGGTTACAACTATTTACACACACACACACATACACATATATATATATGTATGTTTTATACAATTTTAATTAAAAATAGCCATTGGTAATGCACTAGGTCGTGCGCCCTTCTTTTCCTTTTACATGTAACGCCTTCCCTGCCAGTGTCATTTATACATTGATCAGTGCTATAAAAAATGCACTGATCAATGTAATAATGTCACTGGTCCCCAAAAAGTGTTATTTGGGGTCAGATTTGTCCACTGCAATGTCACAGTCCCGCAAAAATTTGCAGACCGCCACAATTGCCAGTAAAAACAATAAAAATAAACGTCCCTAAATTTATCCCATAGTTTGTAAACGTGTTAACTTTTGCGCAAACCAATCAATATACGCCTATTGCGATTATTTTACCAAAAAAGAAAAAAAAAAGCTTTAACATGCATATTGGTAAAATGATGCATGAGTAATTCAGTCAAGCTGTCTCAAACTATATCAACTGAAAAATGACCTATAAAGGAAACGGGGTAGGGCCTAAACAACTAATCGATTAATCGATTATAATTTTCATAATCGATAAATCGGCCAGTAACATAATGGGGTTAAAAAAACTAAAATTAGCCCTCTATAGTACAAAAAAGCAAATCACTACTGTAAATATTACTTTCACTGTCCCACAGTAAAAAAATGAACCCCTTACAGTAGCGAATATTTGCTCTTTTTGTACTTATTTTAGTTTTTTTAACCCCCATTATTTTACTAAACATCTCAGGCCTGGGTCACACCTCTGTGTGTTTTTTGGTGCTTTTTGCAGAAACGCACTACAGTTCATTTACATGTTTTCCTATGGGACATGTTCTCGGCCATGATTTTTTTTTCAGCTGCTGCGTATTTGGAAAGGGCAAGGACTTTTTAACGCAAAACGGTGCTATTTATTTATTTTTTTGTTCAATATACTTCAATGGAGAAGCTGCAGAAAAGCATGTAATGTGTTTTTGCGGCAATTTGTGTTTTGTAATCTGCCCAACAACAAATTGGCCCCCAAAAAATGTAAAATGATAAAAAAAAATTTAAGGCCATTATCCGATTAATCGAAACAATAATTGGCCAACTAATCGATTATGAAAATATTCGTTAGTTGCAGCCCTAAAACGGGGTGTAACATGCTGGTATTGAGGAGGATAATGAAGGGCGCCTATGAAAAGCAAAAATCTCAAATGAAGCTGGAACAGGTTAGGATCGCATAGAGCACCATGATAGGCTTTTCACACTACATGACCTGGCTTTAAGAGCTGAGCAAGGTACCAAGATACAAAGTTGGCTTGCATCAAACTGGAAAGGTTTTTTTGTGTTTTTCTTTTGGCCATTGGTGTGTGGGCATGCACACCCGTTTCTAGTTTGTTCAGTATAATTACTTGCTATATTAAGAGAGTTTGTACATACATTATAGTAGGAAATTTGTTTAGTAGTCCTTTTCGGAAAGGGTTTGCTGCTACACTTGACTCACGTAAAGAGTCATGGCAGACATCAAGTTACCCTATAGATGCTAATAATGTAAGGATGTTTTCCAATAGCATGGTGAGTTGGTTTAACAAGGAGTAGTGGTACTGTATGTGCCAGGGTCTCATTTCCCCATAGAGATTGTTAGAGGAGCTCCAGGCTCCTTCAGAAAAAACATAAAGTCAGCAGTTCCAAAAACTGTAGCTGCTGACTTTTAATATTAGAACACTTTCCTGTCCACGAAGTCAGCAGTGTCTTTTTTTTTTTTTTTTTTCAATTGTCTCTCTGGTGATGCCGCTGCCATTTCTTGTAAGGGAAATCAGCGGGGAAGCCTTGCAGCTTTACAGCTAGTTCCTTATTGCACGAAGCACGCTGCCCTTTGTGAATGGCCCGGCAAAATTTACGGAAACCAGGTACCCCCCCAAAAAAAAATGTGGAGGTGGGGAAAAGGCAAACAAACAGAACTTCCCCTCTGCTTTAATGGGTGCTCAACCTTTTGAAGAGCATGGCCACTTAATTGATTTGGTAACCAGCCAGGGGCCACAATTAGGGTTGTCCCGATACCACTTTTTTAGGACTGAGTACGAGTACCGATACTTTTTTTTATGTACTCGCCGATACCGAATACCGATACTTTTTTAAAATGTGTCCCCAAATGCAGCTATGTCCCCCCACATATTCCGCCATGTCCCCCCACATATTCCGCCATGTTCCCCCACATATTCCAGCCATGTCCCCCCACATATTCCAGCCATGTCCCCCCACATATTTCGCCATGTCCCCCCACATATTCCGCCATGTCCCCCCACATATTCCAGCCATGTCCCCCCACATATTCCAGCCATGTCCCCCCACATATTCCAGCCATGTCCCCCCACATATTCCAGCCATGTCCCCCCACATATTCCAGCCATGTCCCCCCACATATTCCAGCCAAGTCCCCCCACATATTCCAGCCATGTCCCCCCACATATTCCAGCCATGTCCCCCCACATATTCCAGCCATGTCCCCCCACATATTCCAGCCATGTCCCCCCACATATTCCAGCCATGTCCCCCCACATATTCCAGCCATTTCCCCCACATATTCCAGCCATGTCCCCCACATATTCCAGCCAAGAAACTAGTATTTTCAGAAGGGAAGTCAGTAAAAGCAGACTGGCTTTGCAGTGCAGTAATGCAACACACATTGGCGCACTTTATACGTATTAATGTTTGCACTGACATTTTTTTAATGGCTCCTCAATGCACTAAAGGAACACACCTGCTGCATAGTAATACACTTGGTAATCATACACTTTGATTTTTACTATATGAATTTGTGATTGTTATTATTCGAGTTACTCGAATGATAACAATCACAATTTCAAATAGTAAAAATCAAAGTGTATAATACCAAATATTACCATGCAGCAGGTGTGTTCCTTTAGTGCATTGGGGAGCCATTAAAAAAATTTCAGTGCAAACATTAATACTATTAATGTTTACACTGACATTTTTTTTAATGGCTCCCCAATGCACTAAAGGAACACACCTGCTGCATGGTAATATTTGAAATTGTGATTGTTATCATTCGAGTAGTGAGCCATTTTACAAGTATGTGTGGTGTGTGTCTGTATGTTAAACTTGCCTAAACAGCGGCGCTGGCTCCTCTTGGTACAGCTCTCTACGCTCCTCCCATCAGTTCCACGATGATCCCCTCCCGGCGTCAGTGACGTCACGCCGCCAGGACGAGCACTGGACTGGCCTGGACTGTAGGGGGAGTGAGCGATCATCTATTGGCTGGCCGGAAAATAGGGGCGGGAGCGGAGCATAAGGTAAACAAATGACTGACTGACTGACTCTCTGTCCCGCTGACCTACATGACAGAGAGACAGTGACAATCGCAGGTGCGAGAGGCGGCCACGGCAAAATGTGTGTCACTGATTCCAGGGGGGGGGGGGACGCCCAATCTTGCCCTATGGAGCGGACGCCGTGCGGGGAACATTTAAGCTTTTGTTTAAATAGCTGTATCCGCGCCACGTATAGACACTCCCCCTTGCTCTGGATCCGTCCAATCCCGCGCAAGGGGGAGTGTCTATACGCGGCGGGGATACAGCTATTCAAACGAAAGCTGTAATGTTCCCCGCACGCTGATTAACGGCGGCGGGTTTGCGGCGACGGGTTTGCGGCGACGGGGGGGGGGGGGGGACAAGTATTCTATTTCGGTATCGGGGGTATTTTCGGGAGTACGAGTACTCCCGCAAATACTCGGTATCGGTCCCGATACCGATACTGGTATCGGTATCGGGACAACCCTAGCCACAATGAAATGAAATGTTTCAGAACTTCAATTTTTTTTATTTTGAATAGCATAATGAAGATTTTAAATCACAATCAGGGTCATCATTTTTCATAACACCAATCTCCATTGGATATTTACCCACTGTTTAATCACAATCACATTTTTTATAAACCAGATCACCATTGATCCCACTCTCGCGCTCAGGTGTGACCAACCTTCACTATATCAGTTTCTTTGCAGCCATCCCTTGGATTGCCAGAACAAGGACTGTAGACAATCTAAACAAAAAACAAACCAAAGAAGCGCTTGCCCTAGTAGTGCAATAAACGTCTTTATTAAGCAAAAATAAAATGACACACAATGCAATCGCATGCTTCTGAAATGGCACCAAGCTCATCACAACTATAAGAATCCACCTTTACAGCCCCTGTATGGATGCCAATAGATGTAGTCCAGTCGGATAAAAGCTCCTCTGCCCGTGTCTGTGTGTTAGAAAGGAAAGAGAAGAGTGAAAAGCCAACTTGTGTATGACAACCTCTGGGATTATAGGGGAGCAGCAGTCATTCAGTAGAGCGGTGTGCACCCAAAATGAGGCTCTGCGGGTTGCCATAGGTTTGAGATCGCTGGCTACAGTAGACGGCTCCACAGATTTTTTTTTTTAGCACAGTTTATAAGTGGTAGCTTTTAGCGTTTTAGAAAGGGGGAAAAAAATATATACTGTTGTACATGATGTTTCTTAACCAGTGCTGCAGATTTTGGCCTCAGTTACGCTAAGAATGGTGAACTACTGAAATACATAAGGAAGATCGGCTCATTCGATGAAACATGCACAAGGTTTTACACTGCTGAAATGGTGTGCGCTTTAGAATATTTACATGATAAGGGAATTATTCACAGGTGAGCAAGTCATGTTAAATATAGTTACAAATGTGTGTATGATGGTAAAATTGTTCCCAAACTTCAGTTGTACAATTGGTTTGAAGTAGTGACTGCTGATGGACCTTTTTCTCATAATACCTCTAAACATGAAGTGCAAGCTTGTTTGTATAAAATAGAATTTAAAGTGGATGTAAACCCACTCTCATCCTTTCTAAACTACTGCCATAGTGCTGATCTATAAGGATAGAGATGTCTCCTGCATGTATCCTTACCTGTCAAATGTCTCCCCCTCTGTCTGTAATAAGAACTGTAAAACTGCAGATTCTGTAGGTGGATCTGTTGTCTGGAGCTCAGTGGGTGGAGTCGTGATGTCAGTAGACTCCCTGCCCACTTCTACACTCCCCTTACACTGAATTCTGCTATGCTCACTAACATCCAGTCAAAATCCAGAAAAGTAACCACATGACTTCAGAAAAGGAGTGGGGGTGGGAATTAAAAAATAATGCCTGTCTCCAAGCTAGTGCATGAGATATGTAAATAACCTGTCACTCACAGCAAGGGGGCGGAACGGACTTAGATTTTTCTCTGTAAGTCCGTTTTATCTCACTGAACAATAAAAGTGGATTGCTTAGTGCTGGATTAACTCTGTGTGGCAAGACTGGGCACAGATGATAGGAAATGTTTTACTCTACATTGTGACAGCAAAAAATAAAAATAAAAAAATTGGGTTTACATCCACTTTAAAGTGGTTGTAATTGCTGAATGTTTCTACCTTCATGCATTCTATGCAGGAAGGTGGTAAACCTTCAGTGTGCAGCTCCCCTCTCAGCCCCCCTTTTATACTCATTTGTGGCCGAACCAGCGACATGCACTAGAGCACAGTCTCTCCTTGCTCATTGGCTAAGACATTGCTGCGGGAGCCATTGTCAATTGTAGCCAGTGACGAGGGAGCTGGAGGTGGGGCCGAGCCATGCTTTGTGTGTCTGATAGACACACAGAGGCAGCTTGAGAGCAAGCACGTACGAGTGCCCCCAGAGCAAGCAGCTTGCTCTGGGGGCATTCAGCAGGGGGAAGGGGCCGGGAGCCCAAGAAAAGGTGGATTGGGGCTACTCTGTGCAAAATCATTGCACAGAGCAGGTAAGTATGACGTTTGTTTTGTTGTTGTTTTTTTATTTATTTTTTTAAGTTGTGAACTTTTACAAATGCTTTAATAATAAGATAACATTGTAGAGGTTTTCTAAGGATATGACCTCTAAAGCTATTTAAAGATGGCATAGTGCTTGTCATTTCAAATAAGCATTTGAATTCCTGTTCAGTAATCTACATGAAAAAAACAACCAAGCATCACTAAATTAAACCCGACAGTTATTTAAACATGTAAAAGACCTACCTCCAGTAGATACCTGCCGTTACCTTCTATTACCCAGAAAACTATTTACAGTGTCCCTGTCTAGTTTCAGTTTGTTTTTGGGTTGTGATTTAAAGCTGAACTCTGGGCACAGCCACTTTTATTTAAATATATTCAATAGTCACAGAGGATATAAATCCAGTTTTTGTACAACTAATCCCTTTCCAAACCGACATAACGCCATCATCACAAAGCCTGTAAAAAGAGCAGAACTGTGGGATGGAGCCAGCAGGTCCATCCCCACCACAGGGTGCACCCAAAAAAAAGGAACGGTGGGTACAGGACTACTTGCCTTACACAAGGACTGCAAGCAGCAGTGACTTTTTCAAAGATGCAACGTTTCCTGTTGGATTACTGTAAAGATCTGGATGAATTGCATAAATTGCAATTAGTAAAATACATGCCTCTTGTATTTAGACAATGTTTGTTTATCCCAAAGCAGAGTTTTTCTAAAGCCTCGTACACACAATCGAATTTTCAGATGGGAATTGTGTGTTGACATCCTGTTGGCGGAAAATCCGGCCGTTTGTACGCTCCATCGGACAATTGTATTTTCCGCGGACAAATAATGGATGGTAGGCTTTAAAACTTCCGTGGACAACGGTCTGTTGTCGTATTTTTCCGATTGTGTGTACAAAAGTCCAAAGTACAAACACGCATGCTCGGAAGCAATGCTCACCAAACACATTAGCAGAAGGTGCCCAAAGGGTGGCTCTAAAGAGCTGAAAAACCACGTAGTATGTAACTACGTTCGTGTTTGTTGGCCAATAATTGTGTGCCGTTTGTAAGCAAGACAAGTTCCTGGCCAACGCCCTTCAGACTAAAGTCCGAGGCTTTGTCTGTGTAAAATCCGATCGTGTGTACAAGGCTTTAGGGCAATCCTTTCTAACTTTTTTTCCCCCATCCAATAAATGTGATCTTATTGGCAACTAAGGCACTTTCTTTGGACAGGGAGCTAGCAGTTGGTGGTGGGGCTTAGCCATAAAGTCAGACAAGTCAAGTCCTGAGTAACAAAGTCAAATTCTATTCAGTGATGCACACAAAGGTGGAGTTACAGTAGCATGTGCACATAGAGGAGGGCAGCTGATATGCAGTTTTTACCATTTTTTACATGCAGTGACTGATATTGACTGCTTTTTGTTTCAGAGACCTAAAACCTGAGAACATTTTACTTAGTGAAGACATGCATATTCAAATTACAGACTTTGGAACAGCAAAGGTCTTATCGTCTGACACCAGGCAAGGTGGGGTCTCTTGTTTTCATCATCTGATTATTATTAGTAGTAGTAGTGTTATATGGGAGTTTTGCTATCCATTAGCGCAGATTAAACAGCTTGGCAATCTTATAAGCTACATTTGGCATGCTTGGAAATTGAATACAGAAGTTCAGAAATTGAGAATTTCTGATAGCGTGGATTATACAACTTGCTTTTAAAGTGTTTTTAAACCCCAAAGGAACAATTCAATATAAGATAACTAATGCAGCCAACCACATTTGAGGATTTGTAAGCTTTTAGGTAGATTCAGTAAGAGTTAGGCTGGCTTATCAGTAGATAAGCCGACCTAACTCAGAATCTACGCCGACTTATGTTTAAGCGTATGCTCAAACAGAGATACGCTTAAACATATCTAAGATACGACGGCTTGCGCCGTCCTATCTTAGATTGCAATATTTCGGATGGCCGGTAGGTGGCGCTTCCATTGCGGTCGGTGTAGAATATGTAAATGAGTTGATACACCGATTCACGAACGTACGCCTGGCCGCCGCAGTAGATTTACGCCGTTTACTGAATAGCGATTTCCGTCCACGTCGAAATCAATAGGCCCGTGCGGCGTACTTGGCTGCAATGTACACTGGGAAATGTAGGCGCCCGGCGCATGCGCAGTAAATAAATAACGTCAAAAACGTAAGGTCAAGCCTTATTAACATAAAACACGCCCCCCCCCCCCCCCTCTTACACACATTTGAATTCCGCGCCCTTACGCCCGCCCGCTTTAGGCTACGCCGCCGTAACTTAGCAGGCAAGTACATTGTGAATTATGTACTTGCCTAGCTAACTTACCGCGGCATAGCCTAAACACGCTAAGCTATGCCGCCGCAAGTTTAGGCTCTTCTACCTGGATCTACCTATTTATACGCATTTTGCTTTGCTTTTAAGGGCCGGTGCACACTGGTGTGATGTCAGACATTGCATGTGATTCACACCGCATTGCTGTGCAGATCACATGTGATGTCTGTGCAATGCTAATTCAGCCATAGAAACTGTATGGCTGAATTTGCATCACATTCAGACCAAACTTGTGCAAGACCCTTTTTTTTTTTGGTCCGCACCAGAATCGGTTCACACCCATGCGATATGATTCCTGTCTTAATTCACAGTTTGCACTGCGAATCAATCGGGGGGTATCAATAACTTTGTATTAACACCCACAGCTGTTCTGCGAGTCCGATGCGATTCATGAATCTGCACTGTATTCGCAGGGTTTCCTGCATCACACCGGTGTGAAGCAAGCCCTAGTTTTAATACCTCTTTAACTTATTTTGTAAGTCCCAATTCTACTCATGGAAAATGTGTTATGTGGGTTTGCGATTATGTTAATGGGTTTTTGATGAATTATTATGCTGGGAAATAATAATAAAAAAAAAAAGCAGAGAGCTGAAATATGTACTTTTTGATAGCCAGCCGTGCGTCAATAAATGATTGACTTATTTTCTAATTGATCTCTCTTGAAGGGAGTAATTGATCTACAGTTGACGACCCATTTGATCAATATGCCACACACAGGGAAGGATTTAAATCGTTTGTTAAGATGTGATCATTACTTACCAATTGCATCTCTGTTTCCACCATGTAATCGTATAATCTGATCGATCAAAATGTGATCGTATTCATAAACAAAGTATCTCTGTGCTAGAGCTGCACGATTCTGGGACAAATGAGAATCGCAATTCTTTTGCATAAAATGAAGATCACGATTCTCTCACGAATTCTCAAAAACAAAAAAATCAGTTATGTTCAACACAAAACGGAGCTTATGTGCTTAAATACAGTATATGTTAATCTGACGAACTGTTTACATGTTACATTTTAAAACCTGCAGCAAACCTGCTGACCTTACATTCTTGCTAATGTGAAAGAACGCCTTTGATTTTCACATTTAACTAAATGTGAAAATCAGAGGTGTTCTGTCACATTAGCAAGCATTGTAAGGTTTGCTGCTGCTTTTTTGTGTTTAAAATAACTGTGAATGCTACGTTGGGTGTAACAAGATGTCCGCTTGCCCCCTTCTGCACAGTAATGTTAGTGAGGAGTGTGGGGTGGAGCAAGATGGCGGTGATGAAACGTCACTTCCTGATGAGACAGCCGCCGCCAGGTGTACCAAGATGGCCGCCACTCCGGAGCTAGGCCAAAGCTGGGGACTTTCCTACGGCCGCACCCAAAAATCGCGTGTCATCCAGCCTGGAGATCGCGGGGGATGGTGATTGCGATCTTTTCGCGATTAATCGTGCAGCTCTAGTTTCAGGCAATGTGCTCAGTCATACGCCTTTTACTTTTGGCTGGTTGAGCTTCCAAATGACAAGAGTTCTACACTTTCTTCCATTGACTGTCTTTGATAAAATTCTTCTGATTTAGACATTAATGGCTGTGTGTTGTGATATTTTGAGGGGACAGAAAATGTACACTGTTATACAAGCTGTACACTCACTACACAACATTGTAGATACAAAGTGTAATTTCTTCAGTGTTGTCGCATGAAAAGATACAAGAAAAGATTTACACAAATGTAAGGGTTGTACTCAGTTTTGTGACATGCTGTATGTGATCTCCCGCACACAGAGGGGTGTACTTACTTTTGTGAGATGCTGTATATATTTATTGTGATCTATAAGTGGTTACATCACACATGGTGTGTGCTGAGGTCTGCAGCAGTGAAGGATTTTTGTATTTGAAACTTTAATGTAAATCTAGACAGTTGAGGGGGTGTAATATTCCTGCTGGGTGGAGTACGCGATCCCCTTACTTTCAATATCGCCCCAATCGAGGCGTGGTTTTTGCCGCGATTGTCGCCTGACAAATCGCAGGACTGCTTTTGGGAAACAGGTGTCCCGTCATTTTGCTTGTGTGTTTTGTCAGGTGACAATATTGTTCCGTGATTGGGGTGCCATTGAAAGTAACGGGATCACAAGTGTGTCACGTCACGCGTTTTGCAGCAATTTGGGAAATTGCAGTAATTCCGCCCGCAATCCGGAATGCCTAGGTGTGATCGCAGCCAAAGCTAAGCGTCTTCTATCAGTTGCTGGGTTCTCCTTCTATAGATTCTAGGGGAACATTTTATTCCACACATTCTTTATTCCACCGCTAATATATACTCTGCATTGACCTTGTATTGCATTTTTCTCGCTGAGGACTCCAAGTATTGGAGATGGCATTGGCCGGGAATCGAACCCGAGTCACCTGCTTAGAAAGCAGCTATGCTTACCACTGCACCACCAACGCAAAAGTAGCATGTCTTTGTAGTGTGGGAGGAAACCGGAATACCAGGAGGAAACCCACGCAAGCACAGGGAGAACATGCAAACTCCATGCAGATAGTGTCCTGGTCAGAAGCTGAAACAAGGACCCCAGTGCTGCAAGGCTAACCCCTAAGCCTCTGTGCTGCCCATATGCAGCCTCTGTTCTAAGGCCCGCCCCCGCTGAGCGGGGTAAATCACTTATGTTCCCTTAAAGTGCCTTCAGAAGAAATCCAAACTTATCCTAAACTACAATATATAGCACTCCTATAATAAAACACACCCAAATAAATAACAATAAAGAGGGGCACAGTGTTCCCCTAATTGGCAACACAATGGAGCTAAATATTCCATTCACCCTTGGGCCTCATTCACACGGGGGGTATTAATCCGTACCCCATGGGAGGGCCATGATTACCGGAATGTCGATGCACAGGTGTTACCAGCATGCCGTGTAGGCAGTCCCATTGCTGTCATCTGGGGTGCAGTGACTGTACCCAATGTGACATCTGTGTGGGTGCCGGTGCACCGCCCCGAACGCACCCAGGGTGCGTCCGCACAACTGCACCCACATGGATGTCCTTTTTGGGGTTAACGCAGCCCCCACACAGGGTACAGATTCATACACCCCGTGTGAGTGAGGCCTTGGACTTCTCTATGAAGGACCTCACTGACAGGAAGAGTTCTCATTTCTCCAGCAGAGAAAGCCTAAAGAAAGCTGAAAAGACTTCTCCGACCTCTAAAGACAAAGAGTTCCAACCTCCCCTCATAGCTGGTCCAACACACGCCTCAAAAACATACCGACCTTCAACCTCTTCTTATAGCTGGTCCAACACACGCCTCAAAAATATACCGGCCTCCAACCTCCCCTTATAGCCGGTCCAACACACACCTCAAAAATATACCGGCCTTCAACCTCCTCTTATAGCCGGTCCAATACACGCCTTAAAAATATACCGGCCTCCAACCTCCCCTTATAGCCGGTAGGGGTGTTGAAAATAATCGTAGCATCGATGCATCGAGATTCGACCACCCACGATGCTGCATCGATGCTACGACTTGCATTAATCGATTTTTGATGACGTCACCTGCGCGCCGCTTTAAAGGCCTTTCGAGTCTCAAAGCAGAAGCCGAGGGAAGCCGTGGGCGTCAGCTGCGGGCGTTAGCCGCGCCTCTATTCCCGCCCCCGCCAATGCAGCTAAGGGAGCTGTGGGCTTAAGCCGCGCCTCTTTTCCCGCCCCCGCCAATGCAGCTAAGGGAGCCGTGGGCTTAAGCTGCGCCTCTTTTCCCGCCCCCCTGCTGATGCAGCCGAAGACGCCGCGCCTCCTTTCCCGCCCCCCGCTGACGGCATGCGAGAGACACGTGGAGCGAGTGTCCCCGGTCCCGGTTCCGGTCCCGACCCCCGGAGCCTTCCTCCTTGGCTCACCTCACGCTGTGCACACTGCACAGGCTGCTGTGGGAGACCCGACACGGCCGAGTACTTCAGGCAGCAGAACAGTGACAGGAGTCGGAGACCATCATCATCAGGTACTTGGGGGGATGCACACTGGCGGCAATTTATGGGCACACTGATTGGCAGCAATTGATGGGACACTGATTGGCAGCAATTGATGGCACACTGATTGGCAGCAATTGGTGGCAAACTGATTGGCAGCAATTGGTGGCACACTGATTGGCAGGAATTAATGGCACACTGATTGGCAGCAATTGATGGCACACTGATTGGCAGCAATTGGTGGCACACTGGCAGCAATTGGTGGCACACTGATTGGCAGCAATTGGTGGCACACTGATTGGCAGCAATTGATGGCACACTGATTGGCAGCAATTGGTGGCACACTGGCGGCAATTGGTGGAAAACTGATGGGCAATTTGGGCACACTGGCAGCAATTGGTGGCATACTGGAAGCAATTGATGGCATTGGCACACTGGCAGCAATTGATGGCACACTGGTTTATGTATGTCTTATTGTCTTAGTGATTGATTAACATCACAACTTCATTGATTTGAAATTGATACCCTTTTTTTTCGTATGATTTTTGCTTTTGCTCATCACTGCCACACACATGCAGCCATGCATTGCACGTGTGTGGCAGTAATGAGCAGAAGCAAAAATCATACAAAAAAAAGGTATCAATGAAGTTTTGATGTGAATCAATCACTAAGACAATAAGACATACATAAACCATAATTTATGACATGGCATACATTGTCGTTTGGCAATACATTGTCGTTATGGGGACAATGTCCGCAGTCTCTGATCCTCTCTAGTATCATTGTCCGCAGTCTCTGATCCTCTCTAATATCATGTCTGCAGTCTCTGATCCTTTCTAGTATCATGTCTGCAGTCTCTGATCCTTTCTAGTATCATGTCTGCAGTCTCTGATCCTTTCTAGTATCATGTCTGCAGTCTCTGATCCTTTCTAGTATCATGTCTGCAGTCTCTGATCCTTTCTAGTATCATGGCCGCAGTCTCTGATGCTTTCTAGTATCATGGCCGCAGTCTCTGATCCTTTCTAGTATCATGTCTGCCGTCTCTGTCCATCTCTTGTAGTATTTTGGGGTCAGTCTGGAGCTCCTCTTTAAGTTGGCTGCTATGTATACAGTTTTCTACATGCAGAGATTTTTTTTTAAGAACAGAAGAAAACCGTGCGCAGTAATCTTGATGCATCGTGATGCATCGTGATGCATCGCGGAATCGAATCGAATCGAATCGTGGACTTGATAATCGTAATCGCATCGAATCGTGAGACCGGTGAAGATGCGCAGCCCTAATAGCCGGTCCAACACACGCCTCAAAAATATACCGGCCTTCAACCTCCTCTTATAGTCGGTCCAATACACGCCTCAAAAATATACCGGCCTTCAACCTCCCCTTATAGCCGGTCCAACACACGCCTCAAAAATATACCGGCCTTCAACCTCCTCTTATAGTCGGTCCAATACACGCCTCAAAAATATACCGGCCTTCAACCTCTCATTATAGCCGGTCCAATACACGCCTCAAAAACATACCGGCCTTCAACCTTCACATATAGCCAGTTCAACACACGCCTTAAAAACATACCGGCCTCCATACTCCCCTTAGCCGGTCCAACACACGCCTCAAAAACATACTAGCCTCCAACCTCCCCTAGCTGGTCCAACACACGCCTCAAAAACATACCAGCCTTCAACCTTCACCTATAGCCAGTCCAACACACGCCTCAAAAACATACCGGCCTTCAACCTCCCCTTATAGCCGGTCCAACACACGCCTCAAAAACATACCGGCCTTCAACCTTCACTTATAGCCAGTCCAACATACACCTCAAAAACATACCGGCCTCCAACCTCCCCTTAGCCGGTCCAACACACGCCTCAAAAACATACCGGCCTTTAAACTTCACAACATAATCCAATTTCTTTATGCTGATCGACAATGCAAGAATGTTTTCAAAACTTGGCTGGCTGCCCAGACTTGGCAGATTGCCCAGACTTTGGCTTTTGGCTGAGAGTAGAGAGGAAATTCTTTGCATACCAAAGTGCAGAGAGAAAATAATTTTCATGTCAAAGATTGTGAAACCCAGGGTCAAGAATCGCAATGGGAAAAAGATTGTGATAACGATCCTTGACAATTAATTGTGCAGCTCTACTCTGTGCTGACAATTGGTGCAACGTGATTTTTTTTATTTATTTTTTATAATTGACAATTTTTATTAGGTTTCAACATATGCAATACAGTTGTTTAAAACATAAACAAAAGAGAATAAAGTAATAAAAGGGAAATAGTAGTCACAAACAGCTCTGTAGGGTCTGTGATTTATATTTGCGTGGCCCGCTATTCCAGAGAAGAGAAAGGAGAGAAAGAACGGAAGGGGAAGAGCAAGGCAAAGGTATAAGAAAGTCCCGATCAGAAGGGCGTGTCTCTCCTGGGCTTCGAGCAATCGTATTGTTCAGAACGAAGGGGGGGGGGGGAGACTCGAGATCATGGGGGGTCTATTGTGATTGATAATTTTCCACTCTGGCCGATTGACTCGGTTTGATTGAATCTGGTCGAAATCAAGTCCAAATCGATCAAAAGTGTACAGATTCGATCATCTTTGAATAAAATCGACACATGTATGGCCACCAATTCCGTGCTGTCCAAATAAGTAATGGCAACTATGCTGTTTTCCAACACTGAAAAACACCAACAAGAGACAATACCTGTGTTATGAAGTTAACAGTGAAAGTTTGTTTTGAGTTTGCTAATAATATTTCTCTTTTGTTGGTTCATAGCACGAGCAAATTCGTTTGTGGGGACAGCGCAATATGTGTCACCAGAACTTCTCACAGAGAAATCTGCTTGCAAGAGGCAAGTATTCTTTTACTCTAAAGCCCAGCTCTTAGTTGTCTCCATTTGTTTGTGAACCTTTTAGGAAGCATACCTAAGAATATTATAATTTGTTTATTTGCATTTTTAAGTTTAGTGGTATTTTTCATATATACTGTACATTAATACAAATATATATCATGTTTTTGTACTCTGACTCTGTCACAGGAGGGACACACTCTCCTCTTTGTCCCCGCTCAGAGGGGCTAGTATGAGGTTTTAGTTAGGAAGAGGCATTGCTGGGCTCTCTTTTTAGAAAGCTTGGTGTGCTCTGCAGATACATTATGGTGTAAAACACATATGATTAAAAGTTTATAAAATAGATTATACATCAGTATAGGAAAATGTATATAAAAGATCAGTTTGTAAACTTATAAAAATGGTCTTGTCTTTGTTTGTTTTTTTAAAATTGTATTGATTTGTATTTGTTAATCTGATATCAGGACAAACATATTCTGCCTTGTAGTGTGTGCATTTAGGGTATTTTATGCATGTCGTTTACCTGTAAAAGTTTTCCTGGCATAGATAATCAAAAGCCCTGAAGCTGCTGCTGGGCGCCGCCATCTCAGATGTAATGTCAGCAGCCCCTGTAGACTCTACTTTTAGAATTTTACACTTAAAGGGGTTGTAAAGGTACTATTATTTTTTTTCCTAAATAGCTTCCTTTTTCTTAGTGCAGTCCTCCTGCATTTAATGTGGAACTGCGACCACACTTTAAGAGATTAGAATCAAGTAATAGGAAAGCCGTTGAATGTGTTGGGTAAATCGATCCCATGTAGTGTGGAGGTATGCTTGTTGGGGCGATTGGAAGATGAGATATGGCCTAGATATATTTAAAACCTTACTGCAGGAAACATTATTCTTGGCACGGAAGAAAATGGTGGATGCAGGTGGAACCACCTTAGGTAAACCAATGAATGAAAACGGTTAAAGGGTCAGAAAGGGAAAAATTATATTTTTTAAAAATAACAAACATGTTATACTTGCCTCCACTGTGCAGTTCGTTTTGCACAGAGTGGCCCCGATTCTAGTCTTCTGGGGTCCCTCGGCGGCTGTCTCGGCTCCTCCCTGCAACAACTCCACACAGATATGCGAGCGAGCTTGCATAGTGTGGAGCTGTTGCGGACGCGCTCCGGTGATACAGTGGCGGCTATCAGATGTTTTTTTACCTTAATGCATAGAATGCATTAAGGTGAAAAAAATGTACCTTTGCAACCCCTTTAATCAAGTGATGCGCTACGATAAAATAATGTATGAGCATATAGAAGGGATACAAAAATATCATAAGATATGGGACATATGGAATAATGCGCATGTAACTGTGGATAGGAATGTTAGATAAATAGAGAATTGGATGAGGAATATTATAAGAAGGGGGATGGAAAATGTTTAAAAAATGTTAATAAAAAATAAAGGTGACTGGCAGCAGCCAAAGGAGTAATTAAGATTGGTATATGATCGAAGTGAGAGTGTATAGACGGTTCTTGGAGGATAAGTTGGAAGTATGTATGAAAATGTAAAGGATATAGACTAACACACACACACACACACAAACACAAATAAAAAATAATTGGTTGTGTATAGTAATCTCGCTTTTTTTTTTTTTTTTTCCTTTAAAACCTGCTTTTTTTTCATTAGACTGACATTCTGTAATCTTCTTCCTTTTTTTTTCTCCTTCCTGCAGCTCGGACCTCTGGGCACTGGGCTGTATTGTATATCAATTAGTAGCCGGACTACCACCATTCAGAGCTGGGTAAGAGATCGCCATGATTGATGTGCCATTGTACATTTGTGCCTAATTTTTGTTCTAACTTTATTAAATAATGCATATGTCCTTCTGTCTTGCAGAAATGAATATCTTATATTCCAGAAGATAATAAAGCTGGAGTATGACTTCCCAGAAAAATTCTTCCCTAGAGCAAAAGACCTTGTGGAAAAGCTTCTGGTAATTTATTTCCCCTTGGGAACCATGTCTGTGGTTTTTTGAATCTGTCACAGATGTAAACTGGTTAAGTTATTTATCCATATTATTTACCAAAGTGTTAATTTATGTTCAGCTTAATTATCTATGACATTTGCCTGAACTCAGTTAAGAAAAAAAAAAAAAAAACGTTCTTTCCTGTCAATTGAGGAACACCGGAATTTATTTTCACTTGTGTTATACTGCATACCTGTTTTTTTGCAAGCATTTTAGGATTTCGGGTGCCTAAGCTTGCAAACTGTACTCTTTTTTTGAAGGGCCCAAAGCCTGCAAGATTTAACCAGATAGGTCCTCCCAGGTGTCTGTCATCGGTGGCCATCTGTCATTGGCAGGGGAAAGCTGTTCAATTTAAAGCTTTACTTAAATGTTCTACATCCTGTATGTCATTGGGCCCTTCGTTAACAGTCTGGGAGTTTTCCCACTTTAACCTACTAGGGGTCTGTAGGGCATTGAGGGAACCCTTGTAGCATAGTCTACCCGTCTCCTGTTTGCTCCCGGTCCTTCTCATCCCCGCTTTTTAATGCTGGGGGCCTGGGCTTTGGGTGAGACATCCAGAGTCTTTATAGACCAGGAATTCCCTGGCATGATCCATCAGTTCCTTTAAATGACTGGGTGTGGTCTCTCCTCCCTGCCCTCCAGGGACCACACTTGCCAGGATATCCCATTGCAAGGGATTGTAGTCTAGTTACCCAGAGCGAGCAGATGGTTTGCTCTTTGTCAGGGGGATCCTACTGAGTTCAATACCGTTCATCCCTCACCCAATTTGCTGGGTACCACTTGTGCACCTACCCTCTACTTAGTTTAGCACCCTTCCATTTTCTAGCAGACTCCCAGCGGTCACTTAGCTATCCTTAAGGGGTATTTCGCTTTGAGGATTCTCAAACTATTTGGACATCTCATTGCGAGATTAATTGCCTGGCCAACTGTTTCTGAATTTCTGTGTCCCTCAGACTTTTTTCTTTTTTGGTAAGTTCAAAAATAATTTTTTCTAAGCTTTGTTCCACTTCTTTTTAACTGCTCTTTTGATTTTATCCTCTCTGCCAGGTCCAAGAACCTATTAAACGATTAGGCTGTGAAGAATCGGGAGGCTTTGGCCCCCTCAAGGCCCATTCGTTTTTTGATGGCATCACGTGGCAGGACCTGCACCTTCAGACACCTCCAAAACTCACAGCTTATTTACCTGCAATGGCTGAAGACGATGAAGAATTCTATGGAAATGTAAGTACAGTGGAACCTTGGATTTTGAGTAACGCGGTTAACAAGCATTTCGCAATACGAGCACTGTATTTCCTAAAATCTTGGTTCGAGAGTGTTGTCTCACAAAACGGGCAGGATTCAGGCCAAAGCCGTGTGCAGTACCGCGTTTGGCCTGAGGTGCGGGGCTCCGGAGCCGATCGGCACCGGGTACTGAAAATTTACCTTGAGCTACACTCGGCAATACCGCTAAGCAGGTTAATTTGCAAGGGTCCCAGTTGTAACACAATCCATTTTATGTCTTTCAGAAACTAAAACTTATGTGTTGATGGGTAAGCAGCACCGTGATATGAAAAATATGAAAAATCCTTACAGTATTTTATTGTTAAAGACATTTCAGGGTTTGTTAAGGGCAACCATTTTTTCCTAATTTTTTTAGAACAATAAAGTAATGGGTTCTTCATGCTGAAAAGCCTATTGACCACTGTTTGCAGTGTTGTTCACCCACCCACACATTAGGATCTGTTCATCCCCGCCACAGGAAGTTTTTCTTACCACCTCCGGAATCAGAGAAAAATGTTGCTAATTTAGTACAGCGCATTCATACAGGCATTATTTAAGGAATAATTATACATTATACCATACCCATTCACACATAGGCATTTACTTGTTAACTCTCTGTCTTTGTTTGCACATCTTTTTCTCAGCATGTTGGGTGCAGAACTATGCAAGGTCTCATCAGCTGTATCAACTTTAAGTCCTTGTTCACACTGGACGTAGGTTTGAAATTGTTTGAGTTCAGGTGAACTCCCACGATTTCAAACCCGCATTTAAGTGTGAGTTCAGAGGTGATTCGAAAGACATCTGTGTTGGTTCATGCACAGATGTCCATTGAAATTACCCCCGAAGTCCTTCAAAAGTAGTGCAGGAACTACTTTTGGAAAGCCAGCATCACACCAAATGGGACAGTACCGTTGCCGTAAATAGGCTACAATTTGTCAAATCACGCTGATGTAAATGTGGGCTAAGGGTCTATGCACACTGACTTAAAAACTGCTGCCTCTATAGGAGATTTGTGTTTTGCCCAGGGGTGGCCTGTCCATTAAGGGCGCACAGGGGCCGCCCCCTTCCCTCTCCATGCGTGCGGCCCCTTGCAGGACATTGGGCACATGAATTTCAGTGGCAGGGGTGTTTTTTTTTGAAGCACTGATTGGAGTCAAAGGCTCTAATAGGGTTCAAACTGTGGACTCCGGTCGCAGAGAAATGTGCTCACAGCCCACCCAGGTATGTTAGAATAGCAAATGAATATGGACACTGGTCCTCCTGGCCAATCAGAAAGTGGGTATGAGACCCGTCGCCCAATTTGCTGAAAGGACAGGTGATCCTATTGGATGCCTAGGAGGACCGGAGGAGCCGCATGCTGGAAGCCGCAGATGGAGGAGAGGACACGGAGCTGCTGCCCGCCACCCGCCTAGATGGGGCAAGTTCTGGACCGACCGGCAAACAGCGGCCACTTGTGGGGTGTTTTCTACCACTGGTTGTGCCTGTAAAAGCAGCTTAATATTATCTTATGCGCCCATGCACATTAGGATATTTAGAGGCATTTTTTTAAACTCTGTGTTTGAAGGCAGAAAAATAAACATTCTAGTTTGTGTTTTTGAGACCAGTTTTCTGGCAGAACAAGAACGCTAAATGCGCCTAAACGTTTGTACAAAAACGCTCGATCGGAACATTTTTCTTCTGCTAAGGGAAGTGGTGTTTTTTTAAGCCCAGACTGAATGGACCCTAATGGACTACCTGTTGTTGTGTGTTGACTAATGAAGCAGTTCACTAAACTGTAGAATTTGTTTATTTTAGTAAAAATTCCTACGTTTATAATCAAGTATGTCCCATATTCAGACAAAGCTGGTTGCTATATTCTATGTTTGCTCTTTAACCTGAGTTTCTAAACAAAGCCCACTGCTTTGTGACCCTTTGGAAGGATTGGTTAGGGAAGGGGACTTATACTGAACTTAAAATGTTACATATTCCCCAATATTGATGCTTTTCACTTGAATGCTATCCCTCCTCTGCAGACTTTTTAATTTAACCAGAGTGGTGAGGAGGAATATACCAATTTTATTACTGTGCTCTTTCATACCTCACTGGTGTATAAGTTCGTATTATTGCACTTGGTAGCACTTTCGTGCCATGTGAGCATTACATGGGAAATATTTCAGTACATGTGATAATTAGTATGGGGTATGTAGAGTTCACTCACGCATACTGCTGGAAGCACAGTTCTCTTAATTTAGCAAACAACGGCTTATTTTGCCTGATCACAAATGTAAATAATTACCAGTAATACAAGGGTTACAGCAAGTTTAATGTTATGTAAGTCAGGCTTATAGTCAGCAGCATAACATAACAGGTCCTCGGGCAATATGAGTAATTTATCAAGACTGGTGCAGGAAGTTATTTTGGACTTAATACTAGCAATTTGTATATTTTTAAAACATTTTCTTCAGGTTTGAACTCTTTATCACACGTTATGGAATATGCTTTTTAAATATCAATTTCAAGTATGCCCTGGGTCATACCTAAAAAAATAAAAAATAAATGTTTAACATGTGGTGTATATATAACACAAGGGATATTCTTGGCTGTCAAGTTTCACTTGGTATTATAGTTGGAAGGCTTAAGCCATCTACACACGATCGGATATCTGATGGAATTTAATCCAATGGATTTTTTCGTCGGATATCTGATAAAGCTGACTTTCATCAGTCTTACCTACCCACCATCAGTCAAAAATCGGATTGTGCCAAAACGCGGTGACGTAAAACACTATGATGAGCCGAAAAAAATGAAGTTCAATGCTTCCGAGAATGCGTCGACTTGATTCTGAGCATGCGTGGATTTTTATCCGATGGAGTTCCACACAGACGATCGGAATTTTCTGTCGGTTTTTTATCCAAAATTTAAAACGTGTTCTTTTTTTTAACACAAAAGACCGATGGGGCCCAAACACGATCGGTTTGTCCGATTAAAAACAGTCCATCGGTCTGTTTTCACCGGACAAACCGATCGTGTGTACACGGCTTTAGTGAATAATGGATCTTCCACATTGCCAAGTGGATTATTTAATTAAAAGGATAAAGCATTGCTTGTAGAATACTGTTAGTTGTTTAGATGGTATATGCAGTAAATGTACAAACTTACTGGGTAATTTTTAGGGTTGTCCTGATACCGATACCAAGCATTTGCCCGAGTACTTGTACTCGGGCAAATGCTCCCGATGCTTCACCCGATACTTGTACTGTCGGCGGTGATCAGTGCATGGGGAAGTTACAAGCACCGATCACCGCTGTATAGATTTAAAATTAATTTCTCTGCTTCTCTCCCCCCCCCCCCGCGGCTTTCAGCTGCTTTAAAATCAGCGGTGATCGGTGCTTGTAACTTCCCCACACACGATCACCGCTGACTGTCCCGTGTCCTCCTCCAGCCCCCCTCCGTTTTGCTGCAGCCTGTCTCCCTCCCTCCATGTATGCTGCCGTGTATGCCACAGTGTATGATCCCGTGTATCCCGCCGTGTTTCTCTTCCCTTCCATGCTCCTCCTCCACCCCCTGGAAATGTCAGGATGGAGAGCGGGGTAGGAGCCGGTAAATCCGAATGGACAGTGATTACTGACTCTGTCCAATCACATAACTGAAACATTGTAACCTGTGATTACAAATCACAGGTTATGAATGAAGAGAGGACGCTGTCTTCTCTCCTTTCATTTTCAGTGCAGCTGGATGCTGCCGAGAAAGGGACAGGGGAACATGTGTCCCTAGTCCCTTTCTCTGTCTCAGAGGGGAGATGTCAGAGGTCTGTTAGGACCCCTGATCTCACCAAAGCCCCCCCAACAGGGCTGAAAAAATAAATAAAAAAATAAAGAATAAAAAAAACAAAAGAATAAAAAAAATGATTGTAGAAAATAAAAAAAATTAAGAAAAAACACACTGACACCCCCTTAAAAAAAAAGAAAGCATTATAAATAAAAGAAAAAAATTATAAAAAATTAAAAACAAATTGTTAAAGATAAAAAAAAAAAATACTGACACATGTGCCACTGTCACATTAGATTAAAAAAAAGTATCGATATTCGGTATCGGCGAGTACTTGAAAAAAAGTATCTGTACTTGTACTCGGTCTTAAAAAAGTGGTATCGGGACAACGCTAGTAATCTTTATTCCTACTAAGGGCATACAAAATATAATAATATTGAGAAATGTTGTTCTAACACACTTTTTTTTTATAAATAAGCCACTTTATTAAGAAATCCTCAGATATTAAAGGAACAATGTGTTTTCCCTGCAGTAGTCTTTATAAATTCCCTGTTTCTTCATGTTGATATTTGTCATTCTAAAGAGATCAAATGTGCGGCCTTCTCTCCAAAATGTATCTGTATAAATGATTTGTGTTTTGTCACATGGACTGTATATTACATTTACTGGCCTCATACACACGATCGGATTATCCGATGGGAATTGTGTGATGACAGGCTGTTGTCGGAAAATCCAACTGATTGTACGCTCCAGCGGACAATTGTTGTCGGATTTTCCGCGACAATTGTGGGATAGCATGCTTTTAAAATTGTCCGCCAACAAATGTGCGTTGTCGGATTATTCGATCATGTGTACACAAGTCCTTCGGACTAAGCTCCAAAGTACAAACACGCATGCTAGGAAGCAGTGCTCACCATAACACAACATTAGCAGAAGTTGCCCAAAGGGTGACACTAAAGAGCTGAAAAAACACTTAGTTTTGTGTTTGTTGGCTGACAATTCTTGGCCGTTTTTATGCAAGACAAGTTCACGGCCAACGCCCTTCGGACAATAGTCCTGCACTTTGTCCGATTAAAATCTGATCGTGTGTACCAGGCTTTAATCCTACGGTTGAGCACCTCCTGCCTAACTGTTAAACATCAGATTCTGTTTCCTCTGTTTTGTTTTGTTTTTTCATTTGATTGATAATGCAAGTTTTCTCCCTTTTCTATAGAGAAAAAGTGAATCAGACATTTTAGATTTTATCAGCTAAAGCATGTATTGTCCCACTGTATAAAAATGTCAGGTGTTGAAGTGAGGAGATTCTCACTAGGCGCATTTTGAACTCTATGGAGAAAACTTTGCCATTGTTTACTTCCTAATAGTAGCCAGAGGCTGGGATAGTGGAGCTATTATAGTACAGTGTTTTAGGCATTAAATTGTGCCAAAGTTGAATGTCGCTTTGGCAATCTTTCGACTACGGCTGTATCTTCACTTCCAGTGTGATGTTGCAAGACAAACCTAATACTTATGTGTACTAAGAGAATAACTACCAGGAAATGATGGGATAGCCTGCATAAAGATGTAAATTCTTTGGTAATACATTCACTGTCTGTTTATGGCAATGTACAATTACAGATCAAAAATGTATTTTTTTTTTTAATGAATGAACATTATTTCCAATGTTTGCTCCCCCATTTGTGATCCAGACTTACAGGTGGTGCACCTAGAGTATAGTCATCTAATGTAATTTAATGTATGCTTCTCTGTCTTTCAGTATGATGATCTTCTGAGTCAGTTTGGAAGTATGCAAGTAGCCTTGTCTGTATCGCCCCAAACACTGCTAACACCAGAACCCATTCAGCCGAAGCGGTCTGGCAGTAACATAGAACAGTACATCCACGACATTGATAATAATTCTTTTGAACTTGATCTACAGTTCTCAGAGGAAGAAAAACGGCTACTGCTAGAAAAACAAACCGGAGGAAACCAGTGGTAAGCGGCTCAATTTCTGCCCTTTTAAATCAAAACTGTTAGGTTCTAAATTAAAAAGATTGCGTGGGAGCGAAGTTCACCTTTTTGTCACCATGTTTTGTGTTACACTCATAAGAAGTCACTGCACTTATAGTCCATTGTTTACTTCTTCCAGCTCTATAAAGGTGGGTTCTTACTTCCTTACAGACCTGGGCCTCGTAGTTGCAATGCTCTTCAGACTTGAATGCACAAAATTGATACATGTACACTTTTTTTTTACCAGTATCAGTGGTGCATTTTTTTTATGTTTTTTTTTATTTTTATTTTTTTTATTTGGACTATGACTTTAAATGCAGGCATTTAGTGGCTACTTGCGTAACTAAAAAGTGTCTAAACTACATCTACATAAAGGAAAAGAAGGTTTCTTTGTACTTTTTATTTATTTAAAAACGTATGCAAATAAAATATAAGGGTTTACAGGGTCACCATACCACGCCTACAGACCCTGCCCACCCCTTTTTCCTTTGCCCCTCTGATCCCATAATAAAAACCCTTTCCTAACACAGACCCTACCAAAGACTGAAAAACGTTGTTTATACATCCTTTTTAACATTACCACCCTTATTTTTATTTTTTTACTCCTTACCTATGCCATAAAAATTGTTATGAGTTCATAACTATTGTTATACCCCAAGGAAAACCAGGGGGGGTTGGGGGCAAGGGAATAGTTGCTGGGGCCAAGCCTAGAGCATACCCACCCTAATAAATGTATGGACTGTCTCGGTACTGATGAAACACAATAAACATTTATTATATTAAAAAATGTATTACAAATATAAATTACATAACGGACAATTATACCCCAAAGATTGGTCAGGGTCTCAACTAGTTTCGTGGGATTGCATCGCTTTTTCAGGAGAGCCAATCTATAGGATAAATAATACAATACAATTCATATAATACTGTTCAGCTATGGAGTATATAATGCATAACGAGAAGTAATAGCTTACCCGATGAGTAATTAAACAAGCACGGAGCTGGGCCACCCATATGGTTCCCCACGCGGCGTTATACCCCGTTTGAAGTTACTTTGCTACTAATATTAATACGCTTTGTCTTTATGTGCATTGTACCTCCTGAGATTCAATCTTATGTTATCGTTGTACATGTTCAGTTCCATTGTACCGCCCTAGCTATATTGTACTGGTACTGTACGATGTATTAGGTTTGGCATTGTTTCCAGATTATAACACTCCCTGCAAAGATGCAGCAAGTAGTGATTTTTCCAGTGCATCCATAATGTTCAGATGTGAACAGGTCCTTTACTGCTCATCAAAGTATTGTTTGTTACATGAAGAGCTATTAGGGAATCATCTGTTATCCTGTGCAAGGCAAGGACTACATTTGCACAAGCATGTCCGTTTTTGCTTGGTTTTACTCATTTTTGTTTGTGTTTTTTTTTTTTTTTCCTTTTTCTTCCACAGGCACCAGTTTGTAGAAAATAATTTAATCCTAAAAATGGGTCCAGTAGATAAACGAAAGGTAAGCATATTTTTTTTTTATGGAATTTATAGTGGTTTTGTACATATACAGTGGATATAAAAAGTCTACTTAAAATGTCAGCTTTCTGTGATGTAAAAAGAATGAGGCAAAGATAAATCATTTCAGAACTTTTTCCACATATTTGGTCACCTTTTATGTGACCTATAAACTGTACAACTCAATTGAAAAAACAAACTGAAATATTTTAGGGGCAGGAAATAAAAATAAAAACATAAAAAAATGTGGTTGCATAAGTGTGCACACCCTCTTATAACTGGGGATGTAGCTGTGTTCAGAATTAGGAAATCGCATTCAAACTCATGTTAAATAGGAGTCAGTACACCTCTGTCATCATTTAAAGTGCCTCTGATTAACCTCAAATAAAGTTCAGTTGTTCTAGTAGGTCTTTCCAGACATTTTCTTAGTACCGTTCTACAGCAAAAGCCATGGTTTACAGAGAGCTTCCAAAGCATCAGAGGGATCTCGTTGTTAAATGGCATCAATCAGAAGAAGGAGTACAAAAGAATTTCCAAGGCATTAGATATACCATGGAACACAATGAAGACAGTCATCATCAAGTGGAGAAAATATGGCACAACAGTGACATTAACAAGAACTGGATGTTCCTCCAAAATTGATGAAAAGACGAGAAGAAAACTGGTCAGGGAGGCTGCCAAGAGGTCTACAGCAACATTAAAGGAGCTGCAGAAATATCTGGCAAGTACTGGCTGTGTGGTACATGTGGCGACAATCTCCCGTATTCTTCACATGTCTGGGCTATGGGGTAGAGTGGCAAGATGGAAGCCTTTTCTTATGAAGAAAAATATCCAAGCCTGGCTAAATTTAGCAAAAACATATCTGAAGTCCCCCAAAAGCCTTTGGGAAAATGTGTTATGGTCTGTTGAAACCAAGGTTGAACTTTTTGGCCATAATTCCAAAAGATATGTTTGGTGAAAAAACAACACTGCACATCACCAAAAGAACACCATACCCACTGTGAAGAATGGTGGTGGCAGCATCATGCTTTGGGGCTGTTTTTCCTCAACTGGAACAGGGGCCCCTTAGTCAAGGTAGAGGGGATTAGAAACAGTTCCAAATACCAGTCAATATTGGCACAAAACCTTTAGGCTTCTGCAAAAAAGCTGAACATGAAGAGGAACTTCATCTTTCAGCATGACAGCGAAGCGAAACAAAATCATACATCCAAATCAACAAAGGAATGGCTTCACCAGAAGAAGATTAAAGTTTTGGAATTGCCCAGACCTGAATCCAATTGAAAATCTGTGGGGCGATCTGAAGAGGGCTGTGCACAGGAGATGCCCTTGCAATCTGACAGATTTGGAGTGGTTTTGCAAAGAAGAGTGGGCAAATATGTGCCATGCTGATAGACTCGTACCCAAAAAAGACTGAGTGCTGGAATAAAATTAAAAGATGCTTCGGCAAAGTATTGGTTATGCAACCATATTTGAGTTTTTTATTTTTACTTCCCACCACCTAAAATATTTCAGTTTGTTGTTCAATTGAGTTGTACAGTTTATAGGTCACATTAAAGGTGGAAAAAGTTCTGAAATGATTTATCTTTGTTTCATTTTTTTACATAACAGAAATTTGACATTTTAACAGGGGTGTGTAGACTTTTTATATCCACTGTATTTTCCTTGTCAGGATGAAAAAAAAAATGGTGGGATTATAATAACAATAAGTATCCTTTCTCAGTTGAAGAACAGGTGTTAATGAATGTGAACATAAGCTCGCAACTGCGTAAGGAAAGATGGGAAATATGTTTCCAAAAATTTGGTGAATATACTACTTCATAATTGCACAATAGAGCGATCCCAAGCCAACTGGGTCTTTAAATTAAATTAAATTGATTTTGATTAATTACAAATGTTACAACATATCTGGGATAAAGTGGAACTAGCCAAGAACATGCATAGAACACAGGGCGACTAACTACTGTGAATGCAAATATTAGAATGTACCAACGTCCCGATAATGTGGAAATGGAAATTAGTCTGGACTATTAGAATGGACTTTAGACGGTACAGATAATGAATGTAAAAAAGCTATAAATATTTATTCATAAAAGAAAGTATATAGAGGAAATATACATAATTTTGGGAGAACAATACAACATCAGCATAATAGCTCAGTATAAATTCTAAAAGGTATTACAAAAAAGCTTATACTTATGCACATATACTCATGACATGAGATCATCTAGCACAGAAGGGTGTATGTAAACTTTTAATCCTTGAAACTGAGTTTAGTCCAGACTAATTTCCATTCCATATCTGGGAGAAAGATTCACCCATGTTCAGTACTAAAAACTAATCATTTTCTTTGTATATGCAGGGGCTGTTTGCTCGCCGACGTCAGCTGCTTCTTACAGAGGGTCCACACCTATATTATGTGGATCCAGTAAACAAAGTCCTGAAAGGAGAGATTCCATGGTCACAGGAACTGCGCCCAGAGGCCAAGAACTTTAAAACATTTTTTGTTCATACTGTAAGTCTATTTTGGAATGTATGGCAGAAGAAGTGTTTTCATGTAACATTTAGGCAGACCTTCCATTGAAAATGGACCCCTTTCTTGCCAGCCCCCTTTCCCCAACCAAAATCATTTTAAATCTGCATTAACCATTTGACTGCTGGAAGATTTGCCCCCCTTAATGACCGGGCCATTTTTTGTAGTCTAGCACTGAGTTACTTTTACTGACAATTGGGCAGTCGTGTCACTCTGTACCCAATAAAAATTTGCTATAAAACAAAACCTATCCATAAAAAAACTTCATAAATTTAGGCCAATATCTATTCATATTGTTGGTAAAAAATGCCCAATAAGTGTATATTAATTGGTTTGCGCAAAACTTATAGCGTCTACAAACTATGGGATATTTTTACTATTTTTTGTGATGACAGCCATCAGCGACTTATTGCAGGATTGCAATGGATATTCTGTCACTGACACTTTTTGGGGACGAGTGACACTAATGACACACAGTGATCAGTGTTAAAAAATAAATAAAAAAATAAATGCACTGTCATTGTAATAATGACACTGGCTGAGAAGGTGTTAACATCAGGTGTGGTCAAAAGGTTAACTGTGTGCCTAACCACAGTTAAATTGTACTGTGTGAGGTGCTTTTACTAGGGGAAGAGATGGAATTTATTCCCTGCTTTGCAGGGACACAAACTCCACCCCTTCCCACCTGTCAGAACACCGATCTGCCTTGTTTACATGGGCAGATCAAAGTTCTGTCTCTCTGCCTGATGATCAGCGGGTGCTGGTGGACATCTAGTACCCAGCACCTACCGATCGGCTTTGCTGTGTGTAATCACAGCGGAAGCGAGGTGGCCCTCTACCCGGAAGTGCGCGATCGCGTATATATACATGCGATCCAACGCATAGCTGCTGCCCTGTAGCAGTAAATCTGCTATAGGGCAGACAGAGAGCAGTTAATCTAGTAACTGTTCCCCCCAAAAAAATAAAAATGTTTACACTTCCAGGAGGTGCAGGTGACATCATCAGAGCTCAAGGCAGAGCTGATACTTGAAATCCTGCAAGAGTCAGCCCACCCTTTTAAAAAAAAAATGTACATGTTTTTGCAGGTAAGGAAATGTACATTTATTAAGTTTTTAATTGGGAGCTTGAAAAGCATTGCACCCATGATCTACATCGTACAGCCAAGCAGTTGCACATTGACAGGTAGCATCGATGAACTACCACAGTGCTCAACAGCGCCGTGGTAGTTCTACAAACTACAGGGTTCTTGTAGTTTTCAATTTACAGAATTCTGTGAATGAGTGATGCGGGCAGAGCCCCGCACGGGCACGTTCTTTGCAGATTTTGACAACAAACGGGGGTAGATGGTCCCCTGCCGCCTGTGACATCGGGGAGGTGTGGGGGCTGGTGGATTTGTTACATGTTACACCATGAATATGGGTGTAACGTGTTACAAAAGGTGAACTTATCCTTTAAGTTGAATAGTTTTATGTGGAGATCTGTATACAGTCTAGCATGCAAATGTTCTAAGTAGTGCTTATTATAATTCAGCATTGTCACTTTCTGTCAGGGATTTCTATCCATTGGGGTCAGAGTGAGGAAGGGTTAAAACTTTTTGTCTTCCTGTCCTGATTATGCCTGCATCCCCATTTGTACTGGAGTCACATGGACATGACTAATTAGGGTCTAGGTGAAAAGTTGCTATGCCCTGGTGGGAGGTAACCCATAAGGCTTCATGTACACAGGACGTTATAAACTTGACAGCTATTAACTAACATTTAAAAATGTCTGTTGTGCTGCATTTCGCCGCGTTTGAGTTTAGAAGATTTTTTTTGCATTTTTTTGCATTGCAAATAGTCAGAAATGTATCTCCATTAAAAACGCCTATAAGCGAAATGCGGCTGAACGTGAGTTACCACGTTCACATAAGTTTACAAGCAGTTACAGGCATTTACCAATTCAAATGCCTCAAAACATCCGTCCTGAACACATTTTTTTGCTTTTCGAACCTCAACTGCCTAGAAACGACTATAAGACCCCTTTCACACTGGGTCGCTTTGCAAGCGCTATAATGCTAAAAATGGCGCCTACAAAGCATCCTGAAACAGCCGCTGCTGTCTCTCCAGTGTGAAAGCCCCGAGGGCTGGAGCTGTGCGCTAGCAGGACGGTAAAATAAAGTCCTGCTAGCCGCATCTTTGGAGCGGTGTGTATTATCGCTCCTGCCCATTGAAATCAATGGGGCACCGTGGCTATAACCCTATAAAACCGCCCCATTAGCAGCCGAATAGCGCCGCAAAAATTGACAGTAAATCGACACTAAAAATAGCGGCGCTTTAACGCCGACCCCGCCCCAGTGTGGAAGGGGCCTAACTGACCCTGTGTGCTGATAGGATAACATAGAGGAGCGTTCAGGGGTAACTGAAAAAAACACCCAACTGCTCCTAAACGGCCCTTTACCAGCATCAGAGTACATGAGGCCTAAAAGAACGAATTCACTAAGTTGTGCACGTGAGAAGTGTGGCTTTCTCTGATCTTTACTGTGGTCTGGTGGCAGGCTCAGTCGTCTCAATTTTGCTAGCTGCTACCCCATCTAGTGCCTCCCTGCATCCTGACAACTGATACTAGGGCTTAAAGTGGAGGTTCACCCTTTAAAAAAAATTCTGACATCACACGGGGTCGCGCCATCCTACTGACAGAATGCCGGTGTTTTTTTTTTTTCTCAGCACATACCTCTTAATCCCGATTTTCACCTCACGGCAATCCCGCGGGAGTGGGCGTTCCCAAGCACTGCCTGTGGAGGTTCACCCTCAAAAAAATTTCTGACATCACACGGATTCGCGCCATCCTACCGACAGAATGCCAGTGTTTTATTTTTTTTCTCAGCACATACCTCTTAATCCCGATTTTCACCTCACGGCAATCCCGCAGGAGTGGGCGTTCCCAAGCACTGCCTGTGATTGACAGGCTTCCAAACGGCGCATACTGCGCGTCACAGGTTGCCGACAGAACCGGGTTTTTTCGGCAACCTGTGACGCGCAGTATGCGCCGTTCGGAAGCCTGTCAATCACAGGCAGTGCTTGGGAACGCCCACTCCCGCGGGATTGCCGTGAGGTGAAAATCGGGATTAAGAGGTATGTGCTGAGAAAAAAAATAAAACACTGGCATTCTGTCGGTAGGATGGCGCGAATCCGTGTGATGTCAGAAATTTTTTTGAGGGTGAACCTCCACTTTAACTCCTGTCACATCCACAGTGTACAGTTTATGATTTTAAATATGGGAGTTTATGGTTATTCCTTTTCCTTGTCTTTATTCTGGTTACATTTTCCTGGTTTTGTTACCATTGTTTTAGTGGTGGAGTGTTAACTGGTTGAATTTTGTGATTTCAACAGTTCTTTATTTCAAAACAATACTCAAGTTAGATTTCTCAGGTGCTTTAATTGTACTCTTGTGGACTCGTATATCTGTAAGCATTATCACTTTTTTTTTCTTACTTTTGTGGTTTTCACTTGCAGCCTAACCGAACATATTACCTGATGGACCCCAGTGGAAACGCTCACAAGTGGTGTAAAAAGATTCAGGAAGTGTGGCGGCACAGATACCAGAATCACCAAAACAGCAGCATGTAGCATTTGCGTCTCTTCCACGTCCTGCAAGCTTCCCTCATGCTGCTAGACTCCCTGATTCAACAGATGAGCTTTACATAGCAGAACAGACGAGAGAACCCTTCTCCACTCACCCAAACCACCATCTCTCCGTGACAAATCATACCGTCAGAAATCGACATAGAGTGAAGAAAAAAAAAATTACAAAAAACACACGAAGACAAACATGGACATTAATGGAATCCAGGGTTTACCTTGGTTCTTCTCTGTGCTTCTGTTGAGTTACAACATGCATATCGTTGCTGTGGTGATTTTGCTTTTGTGCACACCAGCTCTATATCTTCTGCAACCTAGTGGGTAGGCCTTGTTATGCCAGCTTTAACGTACAGTCGGTAGAAACACAGATCGTCGTACTTGTGCACACATTGACAAACTCATATACTGTAGTCTGTGGGACCTTCCTCTTGCCTATTTTAGTTATTTTTTTCCGGTTTGCCAGTGAAATTAGTTTTTGGTCAGGAAGCTTTACAAACCTATACAATACTGCAAGGTAGAACATAGCAGTCTTGTAATGGTGTATCCACTGCCCGGTGGTGCAAGGAAAACCAGTTCTGCTCTTTACTTATGTTTTTTTTTTTGTTTTGTTTTTTAAATGGTGCATTCAGTAAGGTGAGATGTACAATTAGTAAACTTATCGTCACCGGTTCTACGTGGTACTTGTAGTTGTGTTTGTTCAGGAACGGTGCACCTGTCAACACAGAGTTTAAATAACAAGAATCAGGCTGCAGAGGAAATATGTTGACGTAAACACTGACTATAGAGTTATATACATTTTATATATATATAAATATATATATACATATATATTTAATAGTAAAAAAAAGTTATCTGAATTTTTATCCTCAGTTTGATAGAACCCTTTTTAAATCCATCACAAGAAAAACATTGTTGCAGGATAATTTGTATGGAGTAAAGTATTTTTTCCTCCATATTTGCCTAGCAAACAAAAGGAATGAAAGGGTTCCACACAAATGCCTAAAGCTCACATTTCAGCTCTGGGTGTGGAAGTTGGGGACATTGATCACGCACATTTCCTATGCCCCATAGAGATTTATTGCATTGACATCTCCCTGCCACCATTGGAAGAATATCACTCTTTGTGTAGGGTGATCTTTAATGTAAAAACTTCCAGCGGGGAGAGTGAGACCACTTGTACCGACAGTGACAGGTGGGCGGAGCTAGGAACTGGGATGCATAATCTTGCAGCTCAAGCCTATGGGAGATACAAGCTAAAAGCCTATTTATTTTGCCTACACCAGTTTCGGGTGGCCTGACCTTTTAATTTGTGGATATTAGTAGGCTTAGTTTTATGTGAAAAGGGAAGGAAAAGACTGTTCCACGGATTACACTTCAATTTGCCCACAGAAAGTTGTCTTAGCATAGAGCTGTGTTTGCCTGCTGCTATTTCAACCATTTTTTTTTTTTTTTTTTGCTTTTTAAAACCATAATTATACAAAGGCCACAAATGCGTTAACGGACCGGTCAGAATTAATGGTACTCGTCATATACCAAACTGGTAGTTCACGAAAGACTTCTGTTTGGTGGTCAAAAACATTTCGTCATTTCTGTATGAAAGCAAAAGGCCTAAACTGTCATTTATTATATAGGGAACCTAAAAAGCACCTGTTGCATGCACACAGTGGGGGCTTTCATATTGCAGGTCAAGCCAGTACTTTTTATACATTTAAAAGGTTTATTAGAAACTGGTGACTACTCACAAGGAAATTCATAATACAGTTCCTGACTGATACTTGTGGAGCAATAACTTTTAAGTGAATCAATTTATAAAATGTCCAATAGAACTGGCTCTGTTCTTCCTCTTCGCAACCAACCAACCAACTTCTATTTCCAGACTGCCCTATCAACAGAAAAAGGAGAAGGATTGGTTGCAAGGAGGTGAAAATACAGATGCGTTTTCAAACATGTCATGTGTCAGGCCTAAAATGGCTCAAGTGATTTCCTACATTCAGTAAAAAAAAACTATAATACATATAAAAAAAAAAAAAACGAAAATCCCCATTTAACCTGCTAGTGATGTCTGGCGAGGACGTTTTTGAACCAGCTTACACCACTTACTGAACCCCTGTTACATCAAGTTGAAGCAAATGTTCACCGTTGTGGCATTTTCTTCCTCTAACATGTTTACTGTACATTCTTAATTTTCTTACCTTGTTTTGCTGGTTGCCATTGGTGATTTATACACACATTAAAGCGGGGGTTCACCCAAAAAAAAAAATGTTAACATTACATTCAGCCGAGTTGTCATAATGACAATCGGCTGTTTTTTTTTTATTTTATCCCCGTACATACCGTATTTTCACCGCTGCTTCCGGGTATGTCTTCTGCGGGACTGGGTGTTCCTAATTGATTGACAGGCTTCCGACCGTCGCATACAGCGCGTCACGAGTTGCCAAAAGAAGCCGGACTGCGAGTCGGCTCTATACGGCGCCTGCACACCGACGTTCGGCAACTCGTGACGCGCAGTATGCGACAGTCGGAAGCCTGTCAATCAGTTGGGAACGCCCAGTCCCGCAGAAGACATACCCAGAAGCGGCGGTGAAAATACGGTATGTACGGGGATAAAATAAAAAAAACTGCCGATTGTCATTGTGACAAATCGGCTGAATGTAATGTGAACCCCCACTTTAAGGTTTTGTGTGTACAGAACAAACAGTTTTTCCAAATTCACCTTAACCCAACTGGACAATGCAGCTCGTTCCATCCCTATGACGAAAAACACCTATTTCCTTTCTTGAGCTGAATAGACAAGAATTTAATTGCTGCAGTAGCAAGCAATTTATCTTTAGACAGAATAATCAAATCTTAAGCATCATGGCATGCAGCATATTCTTCACTAATGAGTGGACAGGTACTTGACCCACAGCTTTACTAACAGGCTAGGATTTCCACATTTTCTTTTCTCAATGTGAAGTTCCATTTCACTTCACTGTATGTAGGCAACAAATTCACTTTAGTCTGCTGCGAAGAGGCATTTTGACAATTAAGCTCCTGCCTTGTGCCAATAATATTCAAATTTTTGGCATAAAAATGCTTTCTAGGCCTAACACCTGAGCCTCTTAAGGAAATTTGTTATCTTGCTCAGTCTAGGCTATTAACCTCCACAAAAATAAGCTTTCATCCATTTTGTAAGCTAAGACCGGCCATAGACAGAGCGATGTTGCAGAAAAGAAAAACATTTGATTCCCCCATCAACACAGTGTTGATGGGGGAATCCCTCCCACGTAGCCATTGTGTTCTCCCAGTAGGAGAATACAGTGATTATTGCTAGCGGCTATAACTTGGTTGTGCCCAAGTTGATCAATCGATCAGCTTGGGTGCGTTCAGCCTGCCCATCCAGTGCCTTGAAAAGGTATTCATACCCCTTTAAATTTTCCACATTTAATGTTGCAACCAAAAACGTAAATGTATTTTATGTGATAGACCAACACAAAGTGGCACATAGTTGTGAAGTGGAAAGAAAATGATAAATGGTTTTCCAAAATGTTTACAAATAAATATGTGAAAAGTGTGGCGTGCATTTGTATTCAGCCCCCCTAAGTCAATACTTTGTAGAACCACCTTTCGCTTCAATTACAATTGCAAGTCTTTTTTTGGGTATGCCTACTAGCTTTGCACTTCTAGAGAGTGAGGTTTTTGCCCATTCTTCCTTGCAAAATAGCTCTAGCTCTGTCAGACTGGATGTAAAGCGTCTGTGAACAGCAATTTTCCTGTTTTGCCACAGATTCTCAATTGAATTTAGGTCTGGACTATGACTGGGCTATTCTAACACATGAATATACTTTGATCTAAACATTTCATTGTAGCTCTGGCTGTATGTTTAGGGTCATTCTCTCCTGGAAGGTGAACCTCCACCCCAGTCTCAATTCTTTTGCAGACTCTAAGGCCTCGTACACACGACCGAACATGTTTGCTGAAACTGGTCCGCGGACCAGTTTCCACGGACATGTTCGGTCGTCTGTACGGCCGACCGGACCGGATTCCTGGCCGAACGGACAGGTTTCCAGCGGACAAATGTTTCTTAGCATGCTAAGAAACATGTCCGCTGGAAGCCTGTCCGTCGGACATGTTCGGTCGTCTGTACGACTCACCGGACATGTCCGCTCGGCCGAAAGCCCTCTCATCCGTCAAAGTGATTCGACGCATGCGTGGAAGCATTGACCTTCCAGGGTCGCGCACGTCGTCGCGGCCACGTCACCGCGTATCCTGTCCGCGGGAAATTTGGCCTGATGATGTGTACAGCCATCAGACCAAATGATCCCATCGGACAGATCCGGTCGTGTGTACAAGGCCTAACCGCTTTTCCTCTAAGATTGCCCTGTATTTGGCTCCATCCATTTTCCCATCAATTCTGACCAGCTTCCCTGTCCCTGCTGAAGAAAAGCATCCCCACAACATGATGCTCCCACCATCATGTTTCACTGTGGGGATGGTGTGTTCAGGGTGATGTGCAGTGTTAATTTTCTGCCACACATAGCGTTTCGCTTTAAGGACAAAAAGTTAGAATTTTGGTCTCATCTGACCCCAGAGCACCTTCTTTCATATGTTTACTGTGTCCCTCACATGGCTTCTCACAAACTGACACCTATGCCATAAGAAGTCCCTTTTGCAAACTCAATATCACTGTGGGCTGCATCAGCATTATGATTGCCCTCAAAAGGGCCGGTTGTATCTGTAAGATTAGATGTCCAGCGCATCCCCTCCCCTTACATTAGATGCTAAGAGCCACTCCACCATCAGAAGTTGAGTCCCCCACTCACATCACAGTGCACCCCCCTTTCTTTATGCTGCTGCTGGGAAGAAGCTGGATGCATTGCTTGAAAGCAGAAAGTAAGGGTCTGGATGAGGACCAGAGGAGGGCTGCATCTACAGGAGAGGTGCGAGGGCCACATGAAATGGCCTGGAGGGCCGGATTTGGCCCGTGGGCCTTGTGTTTGACACCTGTGTCCTATGACTTTCTTTTAACAATATCTGTCTTCTTGCCACTCTTCCATAAAGTCCAGATTTGTGGAGTGTACAACTTATAGTTGTCCTGTGGACAGATTCTCCCACCTGAGCTGTGGATCTCTGCAGCTCCTCCAGAGTTACCATGGGGCTCTTGGCTGCTTCTCTGATTAATTCTCTCCTTACCTGGCCTTTCAGTTTAGGTGGACGGCCATGTCTTGGTAGGTTTAACGTTGCGCCATACTCTTTCCATTTTCAGATGATGGATTGAACAGTGATCAGTGAGATGTTCAAAGCTTGGGATATTTTTTTATAACCTAACCCTGCTTTAAACTTTTCCACAACTTCATCCCTGACCTGTCTGGTGTGTTCCTTGGCCTTCATGATACTTTTTGTTCACTAAGGTTCTCTAAAAAACCTATGAGGGCTTCACAGAACAGCTGTATTTATACTGAGATTAGATTACACACAGGTGGACTCTATTTACTAATTAGGTGACTTCTGAAGGCAATTTGTTTCGCTAGATTTAGGGGTATCAGAGTAAAGGGGGCTGAATACAAATGCACGCCACACTTTTTAGATATTTGTTTGTAAAAAAAATTTGGAAAACCATTTATCATTTTCCTTCCACTTCACAATTATGTGACCCTTTTTGTTGGTCGATCACATAAAATCTCAATTAAACACAGTTTGGTTTTTGGTTGTAACATGACAAAATGTGGAAAATTTCAAAGGGTATGAATACTTTTTCAAGGCACTGCACATAGCTTAAATCTTGGTCGGTTCCTGCTGAACCAGCCAAGATTCGAAACCTCTATGGCCAGCTTAAGCCATTTCAACAAGAGTTCTACAACTAGCACCCAGCCCTGAGTTAAAGTGATGACTACATCCAATGGAAGTTACTAGCCTCTGCTTGGCTAAGAAGTAACGTGCTAAGAAAACTATATAGACTGTCATTGCTGAGCTCAATCTGAAAAAAATAGTTGCTTGGCTTCCTATGGCGCAGAACAAACATGCAGCAAAGCCATACTGAAGTCATGGCACCCGGTCTTATTCAAAGTCGGTAAACTAGAAAAAAAATGAAAGCAACTTGATTGGCATGACTATTAATTTGTTCTCCACTATGTTTCCAAGCACTGCACTTTTTTTTCAATTGCCTTCCAGGCAACTAGAGTTTTCTGAATTAGATGATGGCTGTGGCAGCTGAAACATTTCTCTTGGCTTTAGGTCTTTGGAAAACAAAGCACCATTGTAGGACGGTAAGTGACCCCAGCGCTAGGTAATACGTGACTGTAAGGCCGAACATAGATGAAGCGACTTTTCTTTCCTTCAACCTACGACAGGCTGGTTGTACCCAAGTTGGTCGATCAATTTGGATACATTCAGCCCGCCCATACATGGTTCGAATAGGCCGGTTCCTGCTGAAGAGACCAAGATTCGAACAGTCTATGGCCAGCTTAAGACCACTCAGGATGGCCAAGCATCTTCCTCCGTGAAGCTATGTTTCTTAATAGTAGTAGTATGCCTCTTTAAATGGAACTTACATGCATCTTGCACAGTGACCTGAATGAAAATAATTATTTAATATAGATTTGGTGACACTGCTAGCAAACAAGTCTGTGTTGAACGAGCAATGGTAGACATGGTAGATAAAGCCTCTCACAATGACCACAATCTCTAGGTATAACGTGGTGTCTGCTAAAATGCCTTGACTGGTGGCAGAGTTTAGTACCTGCTGTATTTAGTAACAGGAATAAAAAGAAAAATAAAGCTTGAAGATAGTAGGTTGGCTTTCTTTTCAGGTTGGCGGCAGTTGGATATAAATGTTATTTTTCTTTCTTATTTTTTCCTTCTCTATACCTGGTTTGTAGCTGACTGTAACTGTGATGTACAGGCTAAGCTTAAAACTGAAAAGAAAAAAAAAATCTTAAATAATGCAATGATAGGATATTCACTTTTGTATTTTTATTCTTGTATAAGGTTATTTGCTGGCTAAATGTTGGCCTCTAGTTCAGTCTGTGTTATTTAAATTCTAATATATGAATTATTTGAATTGAATTCATGTTCCGGGCCACGTTGTTGTATGTATTGATGTACAGCCATGAATGTGAATAATTATTGTAAACTATATTTTACAACTTTTTTTTTTTCTGGCTTTATTATATAAATTTTCTATTTGGTCGATGATTTAATCATATTTCTCATAATTTAATGAATTTTTTTTGTTTCTTTTTCTTCTTTCCAAATATTTGTGCCCCTAGATGTAGTTACTGAATGAGGAATTTTTCACATATGCTCGATTTAGTCTTGTAATAAAAAGCATGTAGGGTTATAGGTGTACAACTTGTCTGTTTTGTTTATTTAAGGCTGATGGGATTTAATAATGAATGATTTCTGGTGTTTGTGGATGAAATATTGCCCTTTAACCTAAGTTCACACTAGTGCGGTCTGCGGGGAACTGCATGTGATTTGGACAGAAACCGCCCCGCATTCCTGTTTAAATCACATGCCATGCTATTTGAGCCCATTCGTTGTGTATGGCTCAAATCGCACCAAACCCACGCGGAAAAAGTTTTTCCTGCTACACTGGAATCGGATCGAATGGGGTAGCATACCATATGTCAATCAAATGAAAAGGATGTGATAGTACATTGCATAAATCATAACATTTGACCTGAAAACTTTTTTTTTTTTTTTTTTTAAAACAATTTTATTAAGAATTTGACACGACATACAATCGTTTCCAGTACTGGGTGCAACCAGTAGTACAATACAGGAGGTACAGAAGTAAGTACATGCAAGCAAAAGCAGAATGAGTCCAGTGTCAAAACAGAACAGAAATAGTACAATATCAGCATGTAAGTAATTGTTCGGGCAACATCGATACACCTCAGGTGGGGGAGCATAGTAGGAACTCAAGGTGATCCCGAGCCCATAGCGGGCCCTCCCTAACCGCCCACCCCAAAGGGAGCTACCTGTGGACGAAGCGAGGCCTCAGGGTACGGGACACCAGCAGTGTTTGAGGAGGCTAGTCGGGGAGGGGGGGGTAGCGAGAGAAAAAAAAAAAAACGGGGAGGGGGGGGGGATATCAGGAGGGAGAAGAAGAGACCAGCTGTGTAGGGGACAGAGCTATCACTGCCCAGAGGGCTTAGTCGTGGACGCGGGGAGAGCTGGGTCCACCAAGGCGCAAGATTCCCTGTAGTGGATCCAACACGCCCAAGTTTCTCGAAATTTGTCATTGACCTGAAAACTTGGCCATTCCACATATACAGATATCCTTAAAGGGGTGTTCCAGGCTTTTTTTATGTTTATTAAAAGTCTGCAGCAACAAAAAGTGTAGCTGCTGGCTTTTAATAAACAGACACTCACCTGCTCCACGGTCCAGCGACGCGCCGGCCGGAGCTCCGCTCCTCAAATCCCCCCCCCCCCTCTCCGGCCGGCGTCTTCATTCCTAGTGTGGGCACCCGGCCGTGACAGCTTTCAGCTTCATGGCTGGGCACTCACTGTGCATGCGCGAGCGTCTCTGCACTCTGTGAGTGGTCAGACGATCGCCTGGGACCTGTCACGTGTCCCAGGTGATTGGCTACAGGAAGGGGCCACCGTAGGCGATATGACGTATCGCCTAAGCGGTCCCTGGGCGAAAGGAGGAAGTGTGACAGGAAGTCCCTCTCCTACTGAAGCTCCCACTCCCCCCCCCAAAAAAAAAATCATGCCAAATGTGGCATGTAAGGGGGCAAGGAGTGGAACTCTGCATTAATATTGCTATAATTACTAAGCAGTATACACAGTCGAACTACTGATGACCTTAGCCTAACTGAAGAAAACAGGACGGCCTCAAAGTAACTGGAGGCATAGCCAGCAGTTGAGAAAATAGGGGGTGAAACAGAAAGGGAGTAGAGAAAAAAGAGGAGGAGTAGTTGATTAACACAAGAGTGATGGATCCGGCAAGGGCGTCGCCCTTCAATCGGTCTGCGTCAGCGTGACTTTTAAGAGTTCAGTAAGGTCTCTCCTTCATCGGAGAAAATGAACATATTCCATTCCAACCAGGTTTTAGAGTGCTTCTGTTGGGCTGTGAGCACTAGTAGCTAGATTCAGATAGAGTTAGGTCGGCGTATCAGTAGATACGCCAACCTAAGTTTAAGTGTATTCTCAAACAGAGATACACTTAAACCTATCTAAGATACGACGGCTTGCGCCGTCCTATCTTTGGGTGCAATATTTAGGCTGGCCGCTAGGTGGCGCTTTCTATTGCGGTCAGCGTAGAATATGTAAACCACTAGATACGCCTATTCACGAACGTACGCCCGGCCGACGCAGTACAGATACGCCGTTTACGTAACGCATTATCAGGCCTAAAGTTATTTCATCAAATAGTTGGAATAGTAATGTTAAAGTATGGCCGCCATTCCCGCGTCGAAATTCGAAAATTTTACGTCGTTTGCGTAAGTCGTCCGTGAATAGGGATTTACGTAATTTACGTCCACGTCGAAACCAATAGGCCTGTGCGGCGTACGTTGCCGCAATGCACACTGGGATATGTAGGCGGACAACGCATGCGCCGTTCCAAAAAAACGTCAATCACGTCAGGTCAAGCCCCATTAACATAAAGCACGCCCCCTCAGCTAAATTTGAAATAGGCGCCATTACGCCCGCCCGATTTACGCTACGCCGCCGTAACTTAGCAGGCAAGTACTTTGTGAATCATGTACTTGCCTCGCTAACTTACGGCGGCGTAGTGTAAACACGATACGCTACGCCGCCGCAAAGTTAGGACACCCTCTCTGAATCTAGCTATGGGTCTTCTAGGTTTTTATTGTCCTCTACTTTGTGCAACCACAATGCAACAAAAGGGGGTACGTTTTGTATACAAGATTTTTATAGCACCAACAATTTGCGCAGTGCTTAACAAAATAAAGGCAGACATTACCGTTTGGTACAAGAGGAATCCAGGCCCTACTCATTAGAGCTTACAATCTAAAAATCACGCTGCGTTTTGCGAACCGTTTTTTTTTTTGGTTGTTAACATTGACACCCGCGGCAGTTTGCATAAACAGAGTTTGGTTGTGATGCGGTGTGGGAAACGCACAGGAATCTCTGCAAATCTGTCTCTGCATCGGTGTGAACTGGGACTAAAGTGTATCTACACCCCAAAATAAACATCTAATGTAATGCAGCTTTTCAGTTATTAAATGTGGGAACTTTTGTTTTTTATTTTCAGGCTTTTTTTTTGTGTACCTTCACCTGTGGAGCCTGTGAATAACACATGTCCAGTGCCTTCATGGCTACACTCACTTCTCTGCTGTATATTTGCAGGCAGCCATGGTTGCAACCCAGGTTGGACTTCAAACATGTCTGCCTCTTTTCTTCTTCATTACAAGGTAGCTGATGGTAGTCGCGGTTTTCAAAGGAAAAATAACATTGTTTTGCTGTTTTTTCGGCTCACAGGAAATCGCAAGATTACTGCATTTCGGCAAGATTTAGGCTGCGTTTATATATGAGCATGCAGCAGATCACAGCAGGAGTCCGGTGCGGCTCTGTTTACCGTTTCAGTTCAGCCCGACTTTTTGCCTGAATTTAGGCCTGAAATGGACCAAAAGACACACAGGTCTCCTGTGCAAATCGCACCAGAGCCGCTGAAGAGATATTTAAACCGGCTTCATAGAGAGCCGTTCACAATCTCCTGCTGTGCGAATTGGAATGTGGCAAAATCTGCATCCAATTTGCACTAGTGTGAAACCCAGCCTAATACTTGTTGAAAATGTTCTTTGACTGAAAAAAAAAACAGCCACCACAACTAAAGCCTGGTAAATTCAGAGTTTTGGGGTTTAAATAAGATATGAGAAAAAATAGCCAGAGATACCATATTGAGGTGGGCTAAAAGGAAGCCCTCCACTAAACCCTTGGAAAAATTGTTGGAATTTCCAACAACAAATGTTCGATGTGGGCTTGTTGTCGGAAAATCCGACAGTGTGTATGCTCCATCGGACATTTGCTGTTGGAATTTCTGACAACAAATGTTTGAGAGCTGGTTCTCAATTTTTCCGACAACAAAAGTTCTTGATGGAAATTCCAATGGTCTGTAGCCAATTCTGACGCACAGAAATCCTACGCATGCTCGGAATCAATTTGACGCATGTTCGGAATCATTGAACTTAATTTTTCTCCGCTCGTCATAGAGTTGTACGTGACCGCGTTCTTGACGTTCGGAATTTCCGACAACATTTGTGTGACCGTGTGTATGCAAGACAAGTTTGAGCCAAAATTCAGTTGGAAAAAAATCCACGGTTTTGATGTCGGAATGTCCGATCGTGTGTACGCGAAATAGAAGATCATTGCAGCAGCTCTCTTTGCTGGAGAATGACAAATATGTGGTGATTACCACTGGAGTGTAATTTTGAACAAGGGAAGTCAAACCTGGATTTGCTGCATCCACTATCTGGTCTGCTGCTACTAAGTGTATGAAGATTGATGGGCTTCCTTCTTACCTTATTTTACCTTATACATGCAAATGTGACCTTTGTGATGAGGGTCCACTGCATAGGGTAAGAGGCTGTATTGTTGGGTGACGGTGACCGGTCTTTTTATCCCCTGCCTATCACAGATTGAACTACCATTGAACAATTGTTCCCGGACCAAGTCTTTTTTGGATAACTATTTAAGCGCTGCACCTTAATTACATACACTTTTTATTGACTTTCTTCAATATGGTGCTGCTGATGTTTTATTGAATCAACTGATAGTAAGAATCTTAAGCGCAGCATATTTTATTATTATTTACACTCTCTTACACAAAAGCCGCATCAAAGTAGTGTCATACAAATTTATGGGTGACTTGTCATGTGAACAGAGCCTAAAGCATAAGACATTCAAATTTGTTTATTGCTATGCGATTACTGATGCTTTTTACAACAGAAATTATGTTAACAGTTTTCATGCAAATATCAACTGAATTGCTCATTATATTATTCATTTTGATGCATTTTAAAGCTGAATGCCAGGAAAGCAGCATATTATACTTACGGTATACTTACGAGTCACAGGCAAAAACCAGGTGTACTCCATGGCACTTGATAGCAGGAGCAATAAAAAGGTCGAATATTTCATTACACACAATGTGACAACATCATTTAAACTGGTTTTGTTACTGCTGAACTTGTCTTAAAGCGGAGGTCCACCCGATTTTTTTTTTAAAAGCCAGCAGCTACAAATACGGCAGCTGCTGACTTTTAAAAAATGGACACTTACCTGTCCATCGCGCCCGCAATGTCAGCAGACGAGGCTGAGCAAAATCGCTCGGTCCTCGGCTGCTTCCGCCGCCATCCTCAGTGAAGGAATCAGGAAGTGAAGCCTTGGGGCTTCACTGCCCGATTCCCTACTGCGCATGCGCGAGTATCGCGGCGCGCCATCACTGGTCCCTGCTCGTTTCTGGGAACAGTGTTTCCCAGAAGACAGCGGGGGGGGGGGGGGGGGGGTGACGTGAAGGGGCTGGACTCCTGCGGGAGTCAGAACCCGAAAGTGGTGCAAAAAGCGGAGGTTCACTTTTTGTGTGAACCTCCGATTTAAGAAAAGCAGACTGTACACTGCTAAAACATTGACCACAATTTCCTGAATATTCCTACTGCCGTGGAGTGCACCCGCTTTTTGCCTCTAATTCTACAGCCATGGCCAAAAGTTTTGAGAATGACACAAATATAAATTTTCACAGTCTACTGCCTTGGTTTTTATGATGACAATTTGCATATACTCCAGAATGTTATGAGGAGTGATCAGATGAATTGCAATTAATCACAAATTCCCACTTTGCCACGAAAATTCACTTAATCCCATAAAAAAAAGAGTGCCCAAGAAAGTCCAGCAAGTGCCAGGACCGTCTCCTACAGTTGACTCAGCTGCAGTATCGAGCAACACAAGTGAAGAACTTTCTCAGAAATGGCAGGTGGCAGGTGTGAGTGGAGCGAAGACTTTAGGAGAATGGCCTGGTGTCAAGAAGGGCAGTAAAGAAGCCACTTCTCTCCAGGAAAAACATCAGGGACAGACTTATATACTGCAAAAGCTACAGGGATTGGACTGCTGAGAACTGGGGTAAAGTTATTTTCTCTGATGAATCCCCTTTTTGATTGTTTAGGTCATCCAGAAAAAAACTTGTCTGGAGAAGAAAAGGTGAGTGCTACCATCAGTCCTGTGTCATGCCAACAGTAAAGTATCCTGAGACCATTAATGTGGGGCGTTGCGTCTCAGCCAAGGAAGTGTGCTCACTCACAATTTTGCCTAAGAAAACATCCATGAATAAAGAATGGTACAAACACCCTCCAAGAGCAACTTCTCCCAACCATCCAAGGACAGTTTGGTGAGGCCCAATCCTTTTCCCAGCATGATGGAGCGCCATATGTCAAAAGTGATAACTAAGTGGCTTGGGGAACAAAACATCATCATTTTGGGTCCGTGGCCAGGGAACTCCCCAGACCTTAATCCCATTGAGAACTTGTGATCAATCCTCAAGAGGGGGTGAACAAAAAAAAAAAAATCTGAAAAACTTCAAGCATTGATTATGTAATTGATTATGTAAGAATGGGCTGCCATGAGTCAGGATGTGGCCTAGAAGTTGATTGACAGCATGCCAGGGCAAATTGCAGAGGTCTTGAAAAAGAAGGGTCAACACTGCAAATATTGACTCTTTGAAAAAAAATTATGTAATTGTCAATAAAAGCCTTTGACACTTATAAAATGCTTGTAATTATACTTCAGTATACCATAGTAACAGCAGCAGACTTTGTGAAAAAAAATGTTTGTGTAATTCTCAAAACTTTTGGCCAAGGCTGTACATACTTCTATTTAAGACTGCACTTGGGTCATCATCTCTAGAAGGATGTGCAGTACCCTTTTGCTAACCAAAAACTTGTATTACTCAGTGTTTATCACTATAAATATAACTAATGTACAGATGACAATTAATGTCTTCCCCACTGAAGTAGCTGGCGTGCTTACTCTATACATGTCTGAGCTATTCAAAGCTAAAGCCTTGTACACACGACCGTTTTTCCCGTCGGGAAAACTGCCATGAGAGCTTTTGGCCGGAAAAACCGGCCGTGTATGTATGCTCCATCGCAGTTTTCCCGACAGGAAAACTCCCGGGAAAAAAAAGAGGACCAGCTCTCTTGTTTCCCGCCTGTTTTTAACCCGGCAGTTAGCCTATGGGAAACTATGGTTAGCTATGACTAAGCATTGAAGTTCAATGCGAAACGCATCAGCTGTTTTTCCCACTGTATGCTGGTTCCTGTACAGCATTTTTCTTTTTTTACCCAATAAAGGGCACGTCTTTTTAAGACTTTTGGAGTGCGACTGTTCATATATTCCTTTCTCTGCTTAGCCTATGGGAAACACTGCGATGGAGCATACACACAGCTGGGATTTCCGACCAAAGCTCTCATGGCAGTATTCCTGTCGGGAAACCTGGCTGTGTGTAGGGGGGGGGGGGAGTTACCGAACAGGTCCTCGGTTTGCCCACGGGTTTCCCGGCAGTAAAAAAGTCCGCCGGGAAACCAGTACGTGTGTACGAGGCTTTAGGGATGGGAAATGGTACTATTTCCTGTGAGTGTCTTTAGTTTTTTCTTTCTTTTTAAGCCTCATACACACTAGGCTTAAAAAAAAATGCCACCTATAGAGGCCTATAAAAGCACATTTGTTGGCCTATGTGTCCAAGCCAAGCACACAGCCATTTAAAGGCTGAAAAAAACCCCATCAAAAGCGTGTTCAGGAGAGGGACTGAAAAGCAGAAAAAACACTGAACACACCTAAACTCATGAAAATCCATCTAAACACTGGACAGGTGTGAGCATTAACACATTCCAATGGCCATAAAAAAAATATATATACCGTATTTATTGCGGTATAACGCGCTCTGGCGTATACCGCGCACCCCCAAAGTGGCCCCCAATCCTGTGGGAAAAAAAGATTTTTTGTTTTTTTGTACTTACAGTTTTGGTGTCTTGCGCGGCGTCCATCTGCGGCCTCGTCGGGTCCGGCGTCCTTCTGCGGCTTCGGGTGTCCTCTTCGGCGGGTCGGGCGTCCATCTTCGGCGGGTCCGGTGTCCATCTTCAGCAGGTCCGGTGTCCATCTTCGGCGGGTCCGGTGTCCATCTTCGGCGGGTCCGGTGTCCATCTTCGGCGGGTCCGGCGTCCTTCTGCGGCGTCCTCCCGCTCGTTTCCCGCCACGACTTTGAATACTGCGCCCGCATATAGCGAGCGCAGTACACTCGTGAATCTTCGGGCAGGCTCGGGCGTCTCTCGCACTGACGTCCTGTACGCTCAGGACGTCAGTACGAGAGGCGCCGAGACTGCCCGAAGATTCACGAGTGTACTGCGCTCGCTATATGCGGGCGCAGTATTCAAACTCATGGCGGGAAAGCGGGTATCGGCGTATATCGCGCACCCACGATTTTGCCCTGATTTTCAGGGCAAAATAGTGCGCGGTATACGCCGATAAATGCGGTAAATATTCTGGCCCATGAAATTCATTGCACACAGGATGCCGACCCAACAATTAGACCCACTAGAGGAGTGAAACGTGTCGCCTTTTTTTTTTTTGTTTGTCTACAGTAGAATTCATTAACACTTAAATGCATGATACTGTATGACTAAATGTGTCTAAATGTGTGTACAATCTGGGGCTTTAGGCTGGGTTCACACTGCTGCCAGATGCGGCTCGCAGCAGGGTTCTGGTGCGTCCATGTTCTATGTTTCAGGGACAAATCGGGGCCGAATTTGTGCCGGAATTCAGCCCTGAAATGGAGCCAAAGACTCACGGGACTCCTGTGCAAGCCGCTCCGAAGCCGCAATGTAGATGTGTGAACCAGGTCCATTGAGACCCAGCCACAATCTCCTGTAATGCGAATTGGATGCAGGAAATTCACACTAGTGTGAACCCAGCCTCAGGCATGTTTTTTAAGCAGCTTTTCTCCTGCCTGGAGTTCTGGCATCCAGAGGAGAAAAGCAAACGCCCCATGTACATAAGGCCTTAATGTTTTAATAACCCGTGTTACACTATTATGGCTTTCTTCTCTGCCTGATTCATCACGCTGAGGATACAAATTCTGCCAGAGTCTGTGATGTGGAAGACCAGAATTAATCACAAAGCCTGTTAGACCAGATCATTCACTTAATTGGTCAACTCCCTCTGGTGAGTGTGTTTTCACTGGGACAGCTGTAGTGACAGATCTGGATATTACCTGTGGAAGGAACAAGTGTACATCTTTATACTTTAGGATTATTCACAATCTTGATTGGTGCTTTGAACTTCTAATTCCATGAACCTTTTTTTCACTTTGTGAACAAGTGTGGAGGGGGGATTAATCATTGTATATATTTGGATTTGCAGAAATGACTGTTTATTGGGTATAGAGACATAAAAGTTAACTGATTGCTTTTAAAAATTATTAAAAATTTAATTTAATCTATCATATAATGTGCCTCTAGTTTCACTTTCGGTTTTAAAGGACATACATGAAGTTCCGGGTGAGAGGTGAGTCGGGAAGACTCACAGAACAAAAACAAACAAATCCAGGGCAGTGTTTTGTTTCTAAAATGAATCTGATTGGTGGTTCTGATGAGTTTTAGACACACAGTAATGACAGCTTAGACCACCGTGAAAATCTCCCAGTATGATGGTTATAAGGAAACAGGCAACCAGGAAGTGTGGAGATCACAGCAGAATTACAGCTACTTCAAAGCAAAAACGAACAATGAGGACATGAAACCAGTACTGCAGTAAGGTAAAGGAAGCTATTTAGCTAAAAAAAAAAATTCCTTTAGTGACCCTTTAAGTATGGCCGTCGTTCCCGCGTCGAAATTTAAAAATTTATGTCGTTTGCCTAAGTCGTCCGTGAATGGGGCTGGACACCATTTACGTTCACGACGAAACCAATGACGTCCTTGCGACGTCATTTAGCGCAATGCACATCGGGAAATTTTAGGGACGGCGCATGCGCATTACGTTCGGCGCGGGAACGCGCCTAATTTAAATGCTCCACGCCCCCTACCCTCGCCAGGGTGGGTAAGTGCCCTTTGGACAGGCAATTAACTTGGACCTGGCAGCCAAAGGGTCACTCGCAATAATCAGATCACTGGGAGGAAACAATGCCTCTGCCACAGGCGTAGTACATTTTCTTAGTATAATCGGAGTATAAGGATAGCGAATCCTCCCAGTAAGTCTTATTCTGTAGGATCACCTACTGACAGCAAATATAAGGTACCTGTCATGTAGCGTGGTGATCGGATCCCTGGTGGTTCGTCCAGGCCTCGCAGACAACCTCTGCACTCAGGTTCTCCCGAGCCAATCCCCCACCGTTCAGCCTCCAGCTTAGGATCTGGAACCCAGCAAGCCGCTGGGGTCCCTCTCGTCATCAAAAGAAGTCTCCGCAAGGTGAACAGCCTCAACCGGGCAGGCCATGAGGATGGTGCCCGCGGATGCATGCACCCTGAATGTGGATGCCGCACCTGGATCTCAGCCCCCTGCAGACTAACCAAGAAAAATGGCCGGTGCTCCAGATATACCCCCCGCCAGCATGCCCAAAGAGGGAAACTCCTCTGATTGGCTGCTGGGGAAGGATGGTTCTGTCAGAACCCCTTTAGCACCAACTGTCGCCCAGGGGTGGCAGCGCACCCCTGGACACACAGACTGACCCAGGAGTCAGTTATGAACTGGCAACAGCACAAACTAACAATTAGTGAATGGGAGCAACTGAAATCTCCCATTCCCCACTAACTTTAGCATAACGCCCCACTAATTTTAAAGGGGAGGCGCTACAATAGAAGCGCCCATGACAGCTGAGAGCTGTTGCTTGGCATGTAAGCCAGCCATAATGCGCCAATATGCTGTGGATACTAGTAGATTAAGGCATATAGCTCCTATGTTTACAAGGTTTCTTTTGTTTTGTTTTAAACAGTAAAAAAGTTGGTAAAAACCCACTATCGTTCTATAACCGAGGACAAACCGCGATCTATCCTCAAATACCTTTATTAGAAATCAATATATGAAAATCATGTGCAAAAAAGGTTGGTGACAACAAGAATTCAAATTGACAGCGGTGTCAATAAAACACCCCCGGGGTATCATACGCATCCACACTCAGACCAATGAGTTAGCAGACAAACTGTATTAACACATAATAATTGATAATAAGGGCCAGAAGTGAGATCCTGGGAAAATACCCTATAATTGGATGGATGTGACATGGATGATGTGGCCTAAATGTGGCATGGATGAATACTGATGTGGCACGGGTGAGAACTGAATGTGGCATGGATGAATACTGATGTGGCACGGGTGAGAACTTATGTGGCATGGATGAGCACTGATGTGGCACGGATGAGTACTGATGTGGCATGGATGTGGTATGGATGTGGAACAGATGATCACTGATGTGGCACGGATAGGGTTGCCACCTGTTCGGTATTCACCCAGACAGTTTGGGTTTGGAATCATGCGTCCGGGTTTCACACTGTCTGAGACCCGGACACATTATTCAGACTGGACTTAGTCTCCCCCTCCCCCATTCTCACTCCTGCCTCTAAGTAAGTAGGCCAAGGTAAATCAGGGTTCTTAGAGCACTCATTACATCAGAGCTCCCCATTTGCACCAGAGGCCACAGTGCTCCCCCTTACATCAGAGTCCTTGCCGTACACCAGAGCATCCCTTATGTTAGAGTCCCCAGAGTTCTCCCTTACATCAGAGTACCTAGAGTTATCCCTTACATCAGAGTCCCCAGAGTTCTCCCTTACAGTGAAAGGGTAACACTGGAGATTCAGATGTAAAGGGGTAACTCCGTGGACTCTGATGTAAAGGAGTAACTCTGTGGACTCTGATGTAAAGGGGGAACTCTGTGGACTCTGATGTAAAGGGGGAACTCTGTGGACTCTGATATAAAGGGGGAACTATGTGGACTCTGATGTAAAGGGGGACTCTTGTGATTAACTTCATATGATTAGAAATATTATTTAATAGCAACATCTATGCATAGTTTCTGCATACTAGGAAAACAAAATTGCTGTGCAACGCTGAAGTGTTCGGGTTTGGCCTGAAGAAAAGTTGGCAACCCTAGGCACGGATGATCACTGATGTGGCATGGATGATCACTGATGTGGCATGGATGGTCACTGATGTGGCACAGATGAGCCATGGATGGGGATGGGTGAGCATGGATGAGGATGGATGAGCCATGGACGGTGATGGATAAGCTATGGTTGGGGATGGATGAGCCATAAATACTGGCTGGGGAGCGAAGGAATATCACTCTGCAAGGGAAGGCAAGAAGATAGGCAGGTGGCTGGCCGGGACTACAGCCAAGGCAGAATAATAATAATGTGAGTGGCGCTGAATGGGCATGCACCCGAAACTGAAGAAATATTCCCTCTGCTCCAAGCAGCACATGATCATCAGAAAGGGGCACAGATAATGAAAAAAATACACCCCCCTATGAGCGGCAGAGCTGGGTGTGTAATTCAGATTTTTTTTTTTTTATTCTGCACTGACTGACTTTGAAATTGCCCAAACCCCTGTTCAAATCCAATCTGGAGACAAAACCGGGGACAGACTTGGTCTTGGGACAGTGTCCTCAATCCGGGGACTGTCCCTGGAAACCGGGGACGTCTGGTCACCTTACTTTACGTGTATGGCACTTATCAAGGCTTGTGCCACTTTTGAAAGCAGAAGCCATCAGCTATTACCATATACAGCCAGTCACTTGTTTTGGCACCCGATGTACATGGCACGTGTGGCCCTCCAGGCACCGCCAGGGATTTTACGCCTCAGGAGCTGATAAGAGTCTGTGTGAATGAGGCCTAATGTGCATTCATTTTATAATCAGGAATAAACCAACACCATAGATGTATTGTGCTTTATTTTGTAATAATAGACAGTGCAGTAAATCAGGAGGCAGACACCGACTAGATATAAATCCACATTTATTTATACAGCTTCGCAGCTCAGTTGTGGAAGGACCAATCAGAGGTCCCCTCCTATCCAGGCGGGCTCCTTCCTCCCATAGCTCAGCAAGTTTCCAGTCTATAGCAATCCCTTTCAGGCGCCTTCCTTTGTTTACTTCCGTTGGGTGCATCACTGAGCACAGTCCCCCGGATCGGGGACTTCCGGAGAGTGGCCAGGAAGACTCTCAGCCCGCAGAAGGAGGAGACTATTGAAGAGCGGACACTTCCGGGGTTGTCAGTGACTGGGGAGTGACGGACATGGCGGAGGAGAGCTGTGAGCTGAATGGCTCCGGGGCGGCGGTGGGATGCCGGAGGTGTGCGGCTCCGGGGGAGAGAGGTGGGGTGTCTAAGTGGGTCCGGCTCAATGTGGGGGGGACGTGCTTCCTGACAACCCGACAGACCCTGTGCAGGGACCCCAAATCCTTCCTGTACCGGCTGTGCCAGGCGGACCCGGACCTGGACTCTGATAAGGTAAGGGGGACACTGAGGAGAAGGGAGGGAACACGGCGCAGGGGATGCACTGGGGAGGAGAGTGACACGGTGAGGGGGTGATAGGAGACACTAAAGAGAAGAGAGGGGGGAACAGGGGACACTGAGGAGAAGAGAGGGGGGAACAGGGGACACTGAGGAGAAGAGAGGAGGGGACAGGGGACACTGAGGAGAAGAGAGGAGGGGAACAGGGGACACTGAGGAGAAGAGAGGGGGGAACAGGAGACACTGAGGAGAAGAGAGGGGGGAACAGGGGACACTGAGGAGAAGAGAGGAGGGGACAGGGGACACTGAGGAGAAGAGAGGAGGGGAACAAGGGACACTGAGGAGAAGAGAGGGGGGAACAGGGGACACTGAGGAGAAGAGAGGAGGGCAACAGGGGACACTGAGGAGAAGAGAGGGGGGAACAGGGGACACTAAGAATAGAGGGGGGGACTACGACAGGGAACACTGAGGAGAAGAGAGGGGGGAACAGGAGACACTGAGGAGAAGAGAGGGGGGAACAGGGGACACTGAGGAGAAGAGAGGAGGGGACAGGGGACACTGAGGAGAAGAGAGGAGGGGAACAAGGGACACTGAGGAGAAGAGAGGGGGGAACAGGGGACACTGAGGAGAAGAGAGGAGGGCAACAGGGGACACTGAGGAGAAGAGAGGGGGGAACAGGGGACACTAAGAATAGAGGGGGGGACTACGACAGGGAACACTGAGGAGAAGAGAGGGGGGGAACAGGGGACACTGAGAAGAGAGGGGGGGGGGGACAGGGGAAAGTGAGAAGAGGGGGGGGACAGGGGAAAGTGAGAAGAGAGGGGGGGACAGGGGAAAGTGAGAAGAGAGGGGGGGACAGGGGAAAGTGAGAAGAGAGGGGGGGACAGGGGAAAGTGAGAAGAGAGGGGGGGACAGGGGAAAGTGAGAAGAGAGGGGGGGACAGGGGAAACGGAGAAGAGAGGGGGGAACGGTATAATGAGGAGAAGAGAGGGGTGAACAGGGGACACTGAGGAGAAGAGAGGGGGGTGACACTGAGGAGAAGAGAGGGGGGTGACACTGAGGAGAAGAGAGGGGGGGAACAGGGGACACTGAGGAGAAGAGAGGGGGGAACAGGGGACACTGAGGAGAAGAGAGGGGGGAACAGGGGACACTGAGGAGAAGAGAGGGGGGGAACAGGGGACACTGAGGAGAAGAGAGGGGGGAACAGGGGACACTGAGGAGAAGAGAGGGGGGAACAGGGGACACTGAGGAGAAGAGAGGGGGGGAAGAGGGGACACTGAGGAGAAGAGAGGGGGGGAAGAGGGGACACTGAGGAGAAGAGAGGGGGGGAAGAGGGGACACTGAGGAGAAGAGAGGGGGGGAAGAGGGGACACTGAGGAGAAGAGAGGGGGGGAAGAGGGGACACTGAGGAGAAGAGAGGGGGGGAAGAGGGGACACTGAGGAGAAGAGAGGGGGGGAAGAGGGGACACTGAGGAGAAGAGAGGGGGGGAAGAGGGGACACTGAGGAGAAGAGAGGGGGGGAAGAGGGGACACTGAGGAGAAGAGAGGGGGGGAAGAGGGGACACTGAGGAGAAGAGAGGGGGGGAAGAGGGGACACTGAGGAGAAGAGAGGGGGGGAAGAGGGGACACTGAGGAGAAGAGAGGGGGGGAAGAGGGGACACTGAGGAGAAGAGAGGGGGGGAAGAGGGGACACTGAGGAGAAGAGAGGGGGGGAAGAGGGGACACTGAGGAGAAGAGAGGGGGGGAAGAGGGGACACTGAGGAGAAGAGAGGGGGGGAAGAGGGGACACTGAGGAGAAGAGAGGGGGGGAAGAGGGGACACTGAGGAGAAGAGAGGGGGGAAGAGGGGACACTGAGGAGAAGAGAGGGGGGGAAGAGGGGACACTGAGGAGAAGAGAGGGGGGGAAGAGGGGACACTGAGGAGAAGAGAGGGGGGGAAGAGGGGACACTGAGGAGAAGAGAGGGGGGGAAGAGGGGACACTGAGGAGAAGAGAGGGGGGAAGAGGGGACACTGAGGAGAAGAGAGGGGGGAAGAGGGGACACTGAGGAGAAGAGAGGGGGGGAAGAGGGGACACTGAGGAGAAGAGGGGACACTGAGGAGAAGAGAGGGGGGGAAGAGGGGACACTGAGGAGAAGAGAGGGGGGGGAAGAGGGGACACTGAGGAGAAGAGAGGGGGGGGAAGAGGGGACACTGAGGAGAAGAGAGGGGGGGGAAGAGGGGACACTGAGGAGAAGAGAGGGGGGGAAGAGGGGACACTGAGGAGAAGAGAGGGGGGGGAAGAGGGGACACTGAGGAGAAGAGAGGGGGGGAAGAGGGGACACTGAGGAGAAGAGAGGGGGGGAACAGGGGACACTGAGGAGAAGAGAGAGAGAGGGGGTGACACTGAGGAGAAGAGAGGGGTGAACAGGGGACACTGAAGAGAGGGGGGGGTGACACTGAGGAGAAGAGAGGGGTGAACAGGGGACACTGAGGAGAAGAGAGGGGGGGAAGAGGGGACACTGAGGAGAAGAGAGGGGGGGAACAGGGGACACTGAGGAGAAGAGAGAGAGAGGGGGTGACACTGAGGAGAAGAGAGGGGTGAACAGGGGACACTGAAGAGAGGGGGGGTGACACTGAGGAGAAGAGAGGGGTGAACAGGGGACACTGAGGAGAAGAGAGGGGGGTGACACTGAGGAGAAGAGAGGGGGGGGTGACACTGAGGAGAAGAGGGACAGGGGACACTGAGAAGAGGGAGGGAGGGCAGGGATGCTGAGGAGAGGGGGGTGGGTGGGAGCAGGGGACACTGAGAAGAGGGGGGGACATGGTAGATGGGGGGGGGGCGCTAATGACAAATAGAAGTAGAATTATGGAAGAGGCGGTAAGAAGGGACACTAGAGAGACTGGTAGCAGGAGACACTTGAGAGGGGTCATGGGCAAAGGAGTGGCAGAGAATACCAGGGATGATAGGGAGCACTGAGAAGGATGGGTGGCAGAGTACACCAGTTCATGGTGGGGGTTCAGCCACTGCTGGTCTCGGACATGTGGTTTTATAGCACACTAAAGTTTGTTTTGGTAATGAAGAAACTTGGATCATGAGGTTTGGGAATGAGGTTTAGGTTGGAGTCGCACTCAGATTGGGAGATGAAAATGCTGAGGGTCTGGTCCCCAGAGAATGACACTGTGCTCTTCAGATCCTGAGTCCAATGACCAGTGCAGAGGCATTCATAGGCTGCCCATACTCTGCTGGGACTTGCTGAATACAAGAGCTGTTGGGTGACATTCCATGTCGATAGATTTCTTGTGTTTATCCCTTAGGACAGAATGGTAGAAATTTGGGGTGTGTGGCCGGAAAGTGCTGGCTGTATAGAGCCGAGGCTCTTGTCTGAAAGTGAGATTTGGGCTTCTACTGTTTTTTTTATTTGTTTTTTTAGTTCTCGAATGTAGTTTGTGAATGTAGAATGTAAGTTTTTGAATGTAACCATTTAAAAAAAAGTAGATGACTCAATACAGAAGGAGAAATACCATTTGGCGTGTCATTTGATTCCATGATGCTGTAATGGGGTCTGGTGATGACAGTAGGCACCATTCCGGTGTTCTGACAAAATGTCGAACCCAGAAGAAAATCGAACCACATCGCTTCCCTTGACGTGGAATCAGCTGTTGCAGAAAACCACACATATTGCGCATGCACAGTGCATCATCGCTGATGTCAGGACACTGCATGTCAAATTCGTCGACCATCTTGCTACACCCTGCAATCGGCTGTGCTGAGCCTGCAGTCAGAAGGCGGCAGCAGACATCTTTTTACACCCACCCAAGTCTTGCATTCCACACTTATTTTTAACAGTAAACTCGGCTTATATAGTGCAAAACAGTCTTTGGAAGGCCGCGACATTGTTTTGATGTTAAATTTTAAAAGCAGCTGAAATCCTGCAGATCTGACAGGTTTGCTAATCTGACAGAACACGGCTGCTTTTAAAATTCATCATATATAATATGTGTGAAATCAAATGCAAGACTTTGGGTGGGTGTAAAAAGATGTCCCCTGCCCCCTTCTGACTGCAGGCTTATTACAGCTGAGTGTGGGGTGTAGCAAGATGCCTGTCAGTTGACAAATTTGACATGCAGTGTCCTGACGTGAGTGATGATGCACTGCGCATGCGCAGATGACACGGTGCACATGCGCAGTACGTGAGATTTTCTGCAACAGCTGATTCCATATCACAGGAAGTGACGAGGTTCTATATTCTGCCGGGTTCAACATTTTGTCCTGGATATCCAGGCACTCCTTTTTCTTTCAGGTTTCCTATTATCACTTTAATGGGCTCTGCATGTGACTTATTTCACCTTTAGTGATGTGTCAGCAGGTTCAGCTCCACATGTCACATGACTAATCGTGCTTTCCTGAGGACTTGTGGGAACTGTACACCTTTATTTACGTTTGGGCAATTATTCCGATCACTTGTCTATGGACACTTAATATGAGATTATACGGGATTAACCTCAATGTCCCTTTAGCTGCCTTTATAACTCACCTGGTAGGCCAGGAGCCAAAATAATCTCTTCCAACATATGTCCTGACATCTGTCATTTTGAATGAGCTGGAAAACTTTTCACAACATCCAATCGTATCGCATTGCGTTCTTTAAATATACAACTGCCCATAGTGTTTGCGATGGTTCAGTAACTTATTCTATGCAGTTATACTCTGTATTAGACTATATTTTTGCAGAGGCCCTGGAGAAAAAAATGGTGGTTGTTGCAATTTAATATGTCGCACTATTTGCGTAGCAGTTTATCACACGCCGAATTGTAGAAAAAAATAAAATGAATGGTGAACACTAGGGTTGTCCCGATACCAGTATCGGTATCGGGACCGATACCCCCGATACTAAAATAGAATACTTGCCGCCCGCTGCCGCCGCCGCAAACCCGTCGCCGCAAAGCCGCCGTCGCCGTTAATCAGCGTGCGGGGAACAGCTTTCGTTTGAATAGCTGTATCCCCGCCGCGTATAGACACTCCCTCTTGCGCGGGATTGGACGGATGATCTGTCCAATCCCGCGCAAGGGGGAGTGTCTATACACGGCGGGGATACAGCTATTCAAACGAAAGCTGTTCCCCGCACGCTGATTAACGGCGGCACGTGCGGCATCATCCAGGTATGGGGGACATGGCTGGAATGTGGGGGACATGGCTGGATATGTTGGGGACATGGCTGCAATATGTGGGGGACGCATTTTAAAAAAGTATCGGTATCGGCGAGTGCATAAAAAAAAGTATCGGTACTTGTACTCAGTCCTAAAAAAGTGGTATCGGGACAACCCTAGTAAACACAAACACAATACAATATCTTATCTTTTGGCAAAATATAAAAGATAATGTTACATGGAGTAAAAAGATGTCAAACGTGTTATGTTTTGAGTAGGTGGGGGGTAGGTGTTGCCTTTAACACCTCAATACAAGTGTGTGTGTGTGTGTGTGTGTGTGTGTGTTATTATAATCTATTATATTGAGGCAATTAAAGGTGTCCTCTTCCTTTTTTATTATCTTGATTGTCTGTCTGTGTTTGGCCGTTAAGCAGTCATTGCAGCTACTGTCACATTGTGTCGATTGAAAAGAGGAAGCGTGCATCCTGGATCCATGCAGTCATTGCAAATAGGGAATCAAGTTCTGGGTCATGTATAATGACCTCCATACAGTACCGGGAAAGTCTTCTATAGCCCAGGGCAAAAATGCCAAACTGTGACCCCCCCCCATGGATGAGCATTATGCGTCAGCAAAAACACTGCACCGCCGCCACGCTGGTGGCAGTGATCGGGATCCTGATCGCTCTGATTGGCAACAATGGCTGATAAGTGGACAGTACAGCTTCTCCCTCTGCAGGTAACCACACCCCTGACTGGTCACATATTTGTGGTGGGGGGTGAGGGGCCCCAGGATGGTTGGTGGAGAAGGAGGACCCCTGGGTGGCTGGGGGAGAAGGAGATGACATCTCACCCAACCCCCCCCCCCCTTATATGTCTCAAAGTCCTCCCGGTCACTAACTCCAACTCCAGATCACCCAAACTCCACATCAGGCGGACATGGCTCCCAGTCCATTCCTCTTCCACCCCCCCCCCCTATTCAAACCAATGGCCACGCATAGCCACCTCCCCACCTCCATTCAGTCTCCAACCCCCACCCCATGCAACCCTCAAAAATCTGAGGTCCCATCCATTCTATCCCTGGACTCCTCCATCCTTCCTTTCTTATTCATGGATTCCTCTGCTATCCCCAGACTCCTCAATCCTTTTCCTATTCATTGATTCCTTCTTCCCTATCCCCAGACTCCTCAATCCTTTTCCTATTCATTGATACCTCCTTCCCTATCCCCAGACTCCTCAATCCTTTTCCTATTCATTGATTCCTCCTTCCCTATCCCCAGACTCCTCCATCCATCCTTTCATATTCATGGATTCTTCCTTCCCTATCCCCAGACTCCTCAATCCTTCCTTTCCTATTCATTGATTCCTCCTTCCCTATGCCGGACTCCTCAATCCTTTTCCTATTCATGGATTCCTCTTTCCCTATCCCCGGACTCCTCAATCCTTTTCCTATTCATGGATACCTCCTTCCCTATCCCCAGACTCCTCAATCCTTTTCCTATTCATGGATTCCTCCTTCCCTATCCCCAGACTCCTCAATCCTTTTCCTATTCATGGATTCCTCCTTCCCTATCCCTGGACTCCTCATTCCTTCCTTTGATTCTTTAATCCTTCAGTTCTCCTGACTGCTTGAATTTGTTAATGAAAACCATGGGCAGTAATGGTGATTCATCGCCAATTCGAATCGTTGACATGATGATCGGAATAGAATCGTGAGCCCACTGAAGATGCGCACCTCTACTGGGAGGAGGAGAGTAGATGGGGTTAAAAAGCACGGAACTTGGATCAAAAAACCGCAACAAAATATAGATGAGTTTTTGTGTTTCCATTAAAGTCTTTTGCCAAAATTGTGCTAGAATTGCACCACAGTAGTACAGGACCCCTTTCCAGTATCACGTCATGCTGTGCTGCATTGATTATAATCAGCATCGTTCAAAACCATGTGATTGTCATGCGATTTCTTCTAAGATTACACTCGTGTGACACAGGCCTTGGTTGTACTTCAAAGGTCATTGCCACTCAAAGCTGAAGAATATATTCACACTTTAATTGTCCATACTGTAGAAGAAATACATTGAGAAGTCTAGTTTTGAGAAGTACATTTTTGTTGCAGTAGGGAATGGAGATGCAAACTATTGCAGAGATATTACACCATTGTTGGGTGTTTTATCCAATCTGTGCCTTTTTTGTGGAGTTCCTATGAACAAAGTCAGGCATTTCTTTCAATCCGGTTGTTTTAAATGCCTGGGATAGTGTACAAGGCAAGGCTTTGCTGTCTCGCCCAGCCATTCATGAATGCAAGCCTTAAAATAGCAGTACTAAGTGGGAATACAGATAACTACCATTGTAGTGACACTGACCAGGCCCACATAATGCAGTGAGGCTTTGTTTTGCATCTCAAGCAGTTTTGTAGATTTCTTTGTAATGTGATGTATTGGGAAAAATAATAAGTGGCCCCATTTAGTTAAACTAATTCAGGACACCTCCAAGATGTAGAGTAGAATATAAAGGTCCATATTTCAGTCTTATGTAATGTATAAGAAGAGGGAGGGGCCCATCCTGTAATGACTAGTTTGGGAACAGGATACATTATAAAAATGCTTATTGCTTTCACTCCATCTAATGGCCCTGCTTGGGAAAAAGTCCACATGCATTATTTATCTTGATCAATATTCTAATGTGCATTAAACTAGCTAAATTGCTGGTAAACTGTAACTCCCCCGTTAGGTATCTGTCCATTGCACCCCACTGTTCTTCCCAAAAAAATTCTCAGGCCACCTATGATGGGACTGCTGAATGTGTGTCTTTACTACTTTTTGCTAGCTTAAAGTGGAGGTTCACACTAGATCCAGCCCAGTTCTGCATATAAAATGACACTGACCTTCTTTTTTTTTTTTTTTTTTTTCCCCGTAGATAGCATTTAGCCGTGGAATTCACCGCGGCTTCCGGGTAGGGAATCCCGCGGGAGTGGGCGTTCCTATTGACATGCCAATTGATTGACATACTAAACGACAGCGCGTCACGACTTCCCGAAGGAAGCTCGGGTCGGCTCGGCTCTATTCGGCGCCTGCGCACCGGCGCCGAATGGAGCCGAGCTTCTTTCGGGAAGTCGTGACGCGCTGTGTGCGCCGTCGTTTAGCACTACCCGGAAGCCGTGGTGAATTCCATGGCTAAACGCTATCTACGGGGGAAAAAAACGGTCAGTGTCATTTTTTATGCAGAACTGGGCTGGATCTAGTGTTAGAAATTTTTTATAGGGTGAACCTCCACTTTAAAAACTTGGAGGTCATGACAGACATGCACACAGGTGTTTAAAAAAATAAAATACCGCGTTGAGACCCGTACAGCATATAGCTTTTCAAGGACCTGAAAGCAGCAGTGTTGTATATTATGAGCCCAATCACACTGCTGCGTTGTGCTCATTACTTTGTACTGTGGGTAATTCCATAAAATTCCATAGACAATTCTGCTGTTGTAGTCAGTATTTTTATGAACTATGCATGTAGATGTATGAGCATGCGTACATGCTGGGAATAAAAACTTAGTTTGAGGGATAGTTAAAAGATTTTTTTTTTTTACACATGTGAAGTCTTTACAAACATTTTATGCATCTAAAGTGTGAACAATTTTTTTTTTTATGTACAATAACCTCCTTTTTCTTAATGCAGGATAGTACTGACGGTAGGATCCTGTGTAGATATTGGTATTTTGCTACACCCATGTGCATGAGCCCTAAAAGTCCTGGCTGGCAACGGACAACACTAATATACCTTGCGTTTCCCTTTTTACACTTGAAACTCACATTTTTAGACTGAGATTACATGCGTTGTTTGAGGGCCCCATCATTCATTGAGGCTCCCTCAGCGGCCAATAAGGCCACTTTCACACTGAGGCGCTTCTAAACTGCAAGTAAAAACACTGAGCGCTTTTCAAAAGCTTTCCATTCATTTCAATGGAGAGGGGAGTTTTTCACAGCCCTGCCAGCACACTGCCCCAGTGTGAAAGCATTCATTGATTTTAATGGAAATGGGTTTTTGTGAGATTTTTAGGCACTGTTTTTAGCGTGAAAGTAGCCTAAGAGCATGTTTGATGTACAGGCAGTTAGGCTCCATTCACACAAATGCGTTTTTTGATGCATTTTGCAGAAATGCAGGGATATTTTTTAACATGGTTTGCTATGGAACATATTCACATCAATGCTTTTTCTTTATCGTACATCACGGGACACAGAGCGGCATTCATTACTATATGGGTTATATGGAGTACCTTCAGGTGTAGACACTGGCAATCTCAAACAGGAAATGCCCCTCCCTATATAACCCCCTCCCATAGGAGGAGTACCTCAGTTTTTACGCCAGTGTCTTAGGTGTTAGTCATGGTTTAGCTTGCCTCCGCATCCTTGGGATTAGGTGAGCTACCGGTTCTGTCCAAAAAAGCCTCAGCGCTAAAGTGGTCAGTAACCGGACCCCAAACCCTTGGGGTATAGCCCATAATGCTTTTCTTTTTAGAGAGCTGGACCCTGGGCCCAGAACTTAGAAACCTTTGGGTACCTAAAGTTTTCTGTTGCCAGGGTGCTATATGGGCCCAGGACAGTGGATCCTTCATAGGAACCCAGGGCCTGAAGGTCTAGACATCCCCACCGAGATGGGGGAAGATTGGGCCTCTTGCTTGGCAAAGTCCTGCGGCATGGAGCAGGTAAGTGAGGGGAAAACTTGCGGAACTTGGTTCTTAGCAGGTTTTTTTCTGGGGGGTCACAGGGGACATGCCTAAAGTTATGCACTGCATCTGGCAAACTAGTCACATATCATAAAGATAGGATGGCTCTCTATGTATTATTCCCCATAAGATGTGACCTCCCTTGTAGTGTTGGAAAAGCATTGAGTGGGGCCTGTGTTATATAAAAATATATGTGTGTGTCAGAGAGCTTTGCTTACCTGCAGGCCTCCAGGCGATGCTCCATTCAGTCTTCCTCCTTAGAGCCTGCAAGCAGGCAAAACGCTGACCTCCTCATGGTTCCAGGCTGCAGGCTGCAGTTTGCTGGAACAGAGAGGTCCCTTCCTCCCAAAATCCCCCCCCCCCTCCCCCTGTCGGGAGGGGCATTTCCTGTTTGAGGTTGCTGGGGGGGAAGGGCGGGTCAGTGGCTTAAAGGAAGGGGCGGCCCTTCCTTGTTTGTTCCATCAATACTTTGGAACTGAGGAGAAAGACCAGAGCGGCAGCACGGGGCGCCGAGGACACACAGTGGCCAGAAAGGATATTGCAGTCTTCAGAGGACTGTTTTGTCAAGCCTAGAAATAGGCTGTTTCTTTTCCATCTCATAGTTTTTCTTTGCAATACTACTCAGGGGGACAGAATGTTTTTTCTTTCCTGGATTTGAAACAAAAACGAAAAAAAAAAAAAAAAAAGTCATCTAGGGGAGAGGAAGCATTTTTTTATCCCCCAAACAGGTGTTTGGACAATTAACTTTTATAGTTCCAAATACCAATAGGTAGCAGATGTACCTCGGTATTGTACCATGGTATGCCGCTGTTTTCCCTACAGGGAGCCTTGGGGCCATCGGGATCTGGGGCTGGAGCTGACGCGGGTCAGTCCAACCCTAAGATGGTCACGGAGGAGGTATTACTCACCTCTTTAAAAGAGATGCAGAAAAGCATGGGAAAAATGATATCCGCAGCTATGCGGGGCAGTAAGCGGAATAGATCTCCGTCGCCCGAGCGCGGACCCTCAGAAGAGGAGGTCCTTTCCTCAGGGGAATTGGACGACCTCTTGGACACGGACCAAGTAGGTTCAGGGATCGAAGACCCGGATACAGAGGAGTCTGGGGCAGTCTCCCTGAGGGAGAGCTGGTGGATTCAAGGATTGTCGGACTTGGTCCATAGGACATTCAACTTGCCAGTACCAGATCTCCAGGTATCGACGGTTTCAGCTTTGGGCTCACTGAGGGCGCCTCAAAGCAATGCTGTGTTTCCGATCCATCCTCTATTAGAGGGAATTTTGTTCCAAGATTGGAACAAGCCAGATAAGATCTTCTTACCACCTAAAAGGTTCTCTGTCCTATATCCTATGGAAGAAAATTTTTCCAAAAGATGGGCTACTCCTGCAGTGGACGCAGCCATCTCATGTGTTAACAGATCGTTAACATGCCCTGTAGAAAACATACAGGTGTTCAAGGATCCAGTTGATAAGCGCTTGGAAGCACTACTTAAGAACTCCTTCACTACTGCAGGGGCAGTAGTACAGCCAGCTGTGGCTGCGATTGGGGTCGCTCAAGCATTATCGGATCAATTTAAGCAGATGCTTAAACTTATTCCGGCCCAGCAGGCAGAAAAATTTTCGGATGTCCCTAAGGCCATATGTTTTACGGTAGACGCAATCAAGGATTCTATCCAGCAAGCGTCACGTTTATCGTTATCCCTTATCCATATGAGAAGACTCTTATGGTTAAAAAGCTGGGAGGCTGAGCCCCCATGCAAGAAGCTCCTGGTAGGGTTCCCCTTCCATGGAGGACGACTCTTCGGAGAAGACCTAGATAAATACATTCAGACCATTTCAAACGGCAAGAGTACTCTCTTGCCAACTAAGAAGAAGGTTCAGGGACCTGCGTTTAAACGACAGTATTCCCCTGGGCAGGGGCCCTCTAATGCCAAGCAGTATCGACGGCCTCCTGCAAAAGCAAACTTCGGCTTCAACAGCAGATCACAAGGACAGGCTGTTAGAGGCAAAAGGCAGTGGTTTCGCAAACCAGCAAAACCAGCCCCCAAGCCAACCTTATGAAGGGGCGCCCCCACCCACGAAGGTGGGGGGAAGGCTGCGACTCTTTTCAGAGATTTGGGAAGCCAGCATTCCCGACGAGTGGGTACGGTCTTCCGTGGCCACAGGCTACAAATTAGATTTCCTAAGGTTAACTCCTCCTCATTTACAGAAGTCGAGGATTCCAAACGATCCGGAAAAGGGAGCCGCATTAAGATCGGCATTAGATCATCTACTTTCCCAGGAAGTAATAGTAGAGGTACCAGTCCTGGAACAGGGGCTGGGTTTCTACTCCAACCTATTCATCATCCCAAAATCCAATGGAGATGTCAGGCCAATTTTGGACCTAAAGATGGTAAATGCATATCTAAAGATCCGCTCATTTCGGATGGAATCCGTGCGGTCAGCAGCTGCCACACTCCAGAAGGACGACTTCATGGCGTCCATAGACATAAAGGATGCCTACCTTCATGTTCCAATTTATCAGCCACATCAAAGATATCTACGCTTCATGGTGGCTTCGCGTCACTTCCAATTCGTGGCGCTTCCCTTCGGGTTGGCTACGGCCCCCCGGGTGTTCACGAAGGTCCTAGCTCCAATCCTAGCCAAACTAAGGATCCAAGGGGTCACGATCCTAGCATACCTGGACGACCTCCTAGTCATAGATCACTCGTCTCCCGGCTTGGAGCGAGCAGTGGCCCTCACGGTCCAATACCTCGAGAGGTTCGGCTGGGTCCTAAATCGAGAAAAGTCAGCTTTCCAGCCCACAAAGCAGTTGGAATATCTCGGCATGAGATTAGACACAGAACAACAAGGAGTGTTCCTACCTCTGAGGAAGGTAAAAGCCATCAAGGAATTAATCCTACTGGTTCTAAGCAAGAAAGAACCGACTATTCGCCTATGTATGAGGTTACTAGGCAAGATGGTGGCCACATTCGAGGCGGTACCATACGCCCAGAGCCACACTCGCATCCTACAGGCAGCCATCCTGTCAGCATGGAGCAGAAGGCCACAGGCCTTGGATATCCCGTTGCCGCTCTCATCAAGAGTCCGACAAAGTCTGTGTTGGTGGTTAGACCCTCAGAATCTACTGAAGGGGAGGTCTTTCAGCCCAGTGGCTTGGAAGATAGTGACCACAGACGCCAGCCTGACGGGCTGGGGAGCAATTTTGGATGGTTGCACTCGCCAAGGTACTTGGGCAAAGCCAGAGAAGCAGTTGCCCATCAACATCTTGGAGCTCAGAGCTGCTCGACTAGCCCTCAGGGCTTGGACGTCAAAATTGCAGGGGTTCCCGGTGAGAATTCAATCAGACAATGCCACGGCCGTGGCACACATAAATCACCAAGGGGGAACCAGGAGTCAAGCCGCTCAGAGAGAGGTGAGCTTGATTCTTCTATGGGCAGAGGCTCATGTGCCCTGCATATCGGCAATATTCATTCCAGGAGTGGACAACTTTCAGGCGGACTTCTTAAGCCGCCAGACTCTATGGCCGGGGGAATGGTCTCTGCATCCACTAGTCTTTCAAGCACTCTGCCAAAGATGGGGAGTGCCGGACGTGGATATCATGGCATCGAGACTCAACAAGAAACTAGACAGGTTCATGTCCCGCTCAAGGGATCCGATGGCCTGCGGAACCGATGCGTTGGTTTGCCCTTGGCATCAGTTCAAACTTCTTTATGCGTTTCCCCCGCTCCAGTTACTACCCCGCCTGCTGCGCAGGATCCGGGTGGAGCACATACCAGTCATCCTGGTAGCTCCAGCATGGCCCAGAAGGGCATGGTACTCACTAATCTTAAGGATGGTAGTGGGAGACCCTTGGACTCTTCCTCTACGGCCAGACCTGCTATCGCAAGGTCCGATCCTCCACCCTGCCTTACGGCATATAAATATGACGGCCTGGAAGCTGAATCCCTGATTCTCAGGGGTAGAGGTCTGTCTCAGAAAGTAATCTCTACCCTAATCAGAGCCAGGAAACCGGTCTCTAGGGTGATTTATTACAGGGTCTGGAAGGCCTATGTAGGCTGGTGTGAGTCCAAGCGATGGCTTTCTCGCAAATTTACCATCGATAGAGTATTAAGTTTTCTCCAGCTAGGAGTGGATAAATGATTGGCATTAAGCACAATCAAAGGACAGATTTCTGCTCTGTCAGTGTGGTTTCAGCGGCCGCTGGCCACCCACTCGCTGGTTAAGACCTTCCTTCAAGGGGTCTTGCGTATTAAACCTCCAGTTAAATCCCCGCTTTGTCCGTGGGATTTAAATCTTGTTCTGTCAAGTTTACAGAAACAACCGTTTGAGCCGTTGGCTGATATTCCTTTGGTTCTACTGACAAGGAAGTTAGTATTTTTGGTTGCCATAGTTTCCGCAAGAAGAGTTTCGGAGCTGGCAGCCTTATCCTGTAAGGAACCATATCTTGTTTTTCATAAGGACAGGGTCGTTCTCCGCCCTCATCCTTCCTTCCTTCCGAAGGTCATATCCAGTTTTCATTTGAACCAGGATTTGGTATTACCATCCTTCTTCCCTAAACCTACTTCCAGAAAGGAAGGGTTGCTGCATACCTTGGATATTGTCAGGGCCATGAAGGCCTATCTTAAAGCTACAAAGAAGATCCGGAAGACAGATGTGCTGTTCATTCTACCGGATGGGCCCAAGAAGGGGCAGGCAGCTGCAAAGTCCACCATTTCTAGGTGGATTAAGCAATTAATCACTCAGGCCTACGGCTTGAAAGGGTTGCCTCCTCCAGTATCATTAAAGGCTCATTCTACTAGGGCCATGGGCGCCTCCTGGGCAGCACACCACCAGATCTCTATGGCTCAAGTTTGCAAGGCGGCAACCTGGTCTTCTGTCCACACGTTTACAAAATTCTACAAGTTGGACGTAAGAAGGAATACTGATACTGCCTTCGGGCAGGCAGTGCTGCAGGCTGCAGTTTGAGACCCTCGGATTCCGGGGGCTCCTCTTGTTCGAGTTAAATTTAAAAATTTTATTTTTCTCAACTAAGTTGGATTTATTATGATTTGAGTATATCTCTAAATTAAATCCTTTTGTCTTGGAGATGTTCTCCCTCCCCTCATTGTAAGCATTGCTTTGGGACATCCCATATAGTAATGAATGCCGCTCTGTGTCCCGTGATGTACGATAAAGAAAAAGAGATTTTTAATACAGCTTACCTGTAAAATCTTTTTCTTGGAGTACATCACGGGACACAGAGCTCCCACCCCTCTTTTTTGAGGACCATTTTGGGAGGCATACTGCTTGCTACAAAACTGAGGTACTCCTCCTATGGGAGGGGGTTATATAGGGAGGGGCATTTCCTGTTTGAGATTGCCAGTGTCTACACCTGAAGGTACTCCATATAACCCATATAGTAATGAATGCCGCTCTGTGTCCCGTGATGTACTCCAAGAAAAAGATTTTACAGGTAAGCTGTATTAAAAATCTCTTTTTTGTGCCTCTGCGTTTTTGGAAAGGGTCGGGGACTTTTTTTCCCCAGAAAAAGCAGCGTTTTGCATGTAATGGAATTCAATGGACCCGCATCCAAAACGCAAGTACTGCGATTTGCGTTTTTTTTTTTTTTACCTGTTTATAGCTGGTTGTTAAAGCAAAAACAAATAATCGGTAAAATCGCAGTAAAAACGTGTGTCAAAATGCAGCAAGCACCGCAAAAAGCACTGCAAACATGCTCAAAAGCAACATGCATAGGTGTGAATCATACCTTAGAGTGCCTTGGCCATTAATTAAGGGACATTCACGCTCCAGTAACAGTGTAACTAACTTGGAGGGTCATAGAAGAGAATTTTTGTCTAAAAAGGTAAATGTAGGCACCTGTCCCAAGTCAAGACGTTCATATAAACCGAGTGTAGGTTCTGTTTTCAGATTCCATAGAGAGATGATATGCATAGGGAAGGAACTAGTGTGATTTAAAGTGTTCCTGTAAAAATGGGAATATGGAAGCTGCCATTTCTGACTTGTATGTGAAGGGTGGAGAGATCCTTTTAAAGCGGAGTTCCACCCAATAATGTAACTTCTGCTTTTCGCAATCCTGTGTAATCCAGGTATTTGCTCCCACTTCCAGCCAGTCTGTTGACATTTTCTATACCAATAAACACTATTTCTATGTATATCCCAGTGGTCTGGCTTTTAAAGTCCCAATTCAGGGGGAATATTGTTCCACTTTCGGGCATAGGTCGCCACGGTGACATACACCACGTCCGGCTCCTTCTCCGTCCAACCCCCCCGCTGTCTTCTGGGAGACACAAAAAATTGTACATGTTAGAAGTATAAAGAATTTAGTCTGATATAGATGTTATTTGGGTGAACCTCCGCTTTAAAGCAGTTGTAAACCCGCATGAAATTTTTTATTTATTTTTTTCTCCTGTAAGGCAAAAGTCATAATGAGCTAGTATGCACCGCATATTAGCTCATTATGAAATACTTACCTCGGAACGAGGTGTGTAGCACTTACCTGGTCCACGCCGAGCGAGATTTCATCTTGCCTCGGCGTGTCTTCCGGGTATCGCCGCTCCAGCGCTGTGATTGGCTGGAGCGGCGATGACGTCACGCGTGCGCGCAGGAGATTTAAAACTCGGCAAGGTCCGGCGGCTGCCGGTCCTTTCGCCGTAGATCCCTCCTGCGCATTGCGAGGGGAATATCTCCTAAACCGTGCAGGTTTAGGAGATATTCTCCTTGCCTACAGGTAAGCCTTGTTATAGGCTTACCTGTAGGTAAAAGTAAAAAAAGTGGGTTTACAACCACTTTAAGTAGTAGTCTTCCAGTTTGTATTTATAGGTCACTTGGGGCTCATTCTGATACACCCTGAGACCCATTCTTTGTGCTAAACTGCTTTTTTGCTGTGTGTGCTCATTTATCTTGGATCAGTGCACAGACAGCCCATAGAAGTGGATGCAGATTCAGCAGCTGTAATGACACAGTCATGTGTCAAAATTTGACACATGGGCAGGAGCGGGTGCATTCGGATCAGAACACACACACACACACACACACACACACACACACACACACACACACACACACACACACACACACGCTGTGCATTTGGGTTTGTGCTCCTGCCCACATGTAAAATTTTAACTGTTCATGCAGCCACTGCGTCTGAATGTTCCCATCTGAAGTTTGCTAAATAAAGTGACTTTGTCCGACTCTTCTGGAAGTGTCTGGATGTACCCCATGTGTGATGTGGTTCCATCCGCCTATCCCAACATCACTACAGGGCAAAGTGGTGATGAGTCAACCGACCAACAAATGCGGTTCCATCACAGCTAGATACTTATACTGTAGCATGCAATAAACTTTACAGTAGTGAAGCAGTTTAGAGCCGTTTACATATGTAATTGCTATGTTTGTTGTATTGGTAAATACTTGTGTTAAATATGTAAAGCCTTCTTGATTTTTGCATCTTTCCAGCTTTCAGATGAGCTTCTCTGTTGGGTCTATTTTGGGTCTCCCTGCTTGATTTGCATTCACACAGAAAAGGATTTGCCTATTTACAGCCTTCTGGGAGAGAACCCAGGAAACCTTACAAGTGCTTTAAGGAAAAAAGATTCGCCAACTGAACAATTGGTTAATCAAATGAGGAAACTTTAAATGTTTCAGACAGCATCTGCTGTTTAAAAGCTTAGAAGGGAATTCAAGCTTTACCTAACTACTATTTTTTAAAATTGTCTCTCCAAGTCCTGTCGGGGAGAGGAGACCGATGCTGTGTCCTTTGTACATAGAGACACAGATCGGTCACCTCCCCCAGTCAGTCCCCTACAGTTAGACTCGCTCACTAGGGTACACATTTAACCCCTTCCCTGACAGTCACATTTACACAGTAATCGGTGCATATTTATAACACTGTTCGCTGTATAAATGTGATTGGTCCCAAAATAGTGTCAAGTGTCCGGTGTGTCTGCCGCAATATCGCAGTCACGATAAAAATCACTGATCGGCACAATTACTAGTAAAAAAAAAAAAAAAAAAATGCTATAAATCTATCTATTCCCTATTTTGTAGCCGCTATAACTTTTGCGCAAACAAATCAATATACGCTTATTGCATATTTTTTTTTTTTTTACCAAAAATATGTAGAAGAATATGTATTGGCCAAAACTGAGGACATTTTTATTTTATATATTTTGGGGTATATTTATTATAGTAAAAAATATTGCTATTTATTTATTTATTTATTTATTTATTTATTATTTAAATTGTCACTCTTTTTTGTTTATAGCCAAAAAAATAAAAACCGCAGAGGTGATCAAATACCACCAAAAGAAAGCTCTATTTGTAGGGGGAAAAAAATATTAAAATTTTATTTGGGTAAAGTGTAGCATGACCTTGCAATTGTCATTCAAATTGTGACAGCGCTGACAGCTAAAAAATTGCTTGGACAGGAAGGGGATGAAAGTGCCTGGTATTGAGGTGGTTAAACAGGTTTATATTTTTTTCTAGAGCATGTGCATTATATAACTTAGAATTTGTTTGTGCTCACTAACTATTGTTTGTGCTCACTAACTATCTATCTGAAAATGAATAGTTTTGAACGTAGTTCTACTAGTGTATGGTCAGCTTTAGAGTGACAAGTGGAGCCTAATTGGCTTATACTTCTGGCATTTTCCCTGCCCAGCCCTTCATTACAGGGGCAAATATAAAGACAGATTAATGTACTTTTATAAGCTGTCCTTCCAATGAACACGTAGCTAGGTTAAATGTTTAATTTTTCTGGCATTGATTTTTATTTTTTTTGCACAGCTAAAGAATAAATAAACAAAAAACAAACTGTAAACTTATGGTATATCTAGTGATATACATAAAGTTCTTGCGTTCCTTATCTCTGTGCTTTTATAGTATTGTAGAAATGTATGCCCAAATTTAAAGATTTTGGTGAGTGGAGCAGGGTAGAACTCCACTGTTGGGTTGATCTGCATAGAAGTAGAGGCCGTAATTTCCTGATAAATGCCTAAAATTTTTACTTGCTACTCCCGTGTTTCCCAGAATATAAGCCCGGGTCTTATATTAATTTTGGCAGACAAAAACACACTAGGGCTTATTTTCGGGACAGGTCTTATGCCCTGTGCTGTCTTCTCTCTCCCATGCCTGTCAGAAATCCCATGTGGAAACGTGTAAAGTGCTTGTAAAATCCTAGAATCCACTCATAAAGCACCACATATTGCAAAATGTGTACGTCTCTGCAATCCATTAGTGCCACATACCTTCTTATAGTGCTGGGCACATCTGTAACCCACCGGAGCTCTCTTCCCCTCTTCGAGCACTGCAGAGGGAGGGGGCCCTGACATTCCCCGCTGACAGCTTGCAGAAGAGCAGAAAGACATCAGCTGAGCGCCGCTCGGCGCTTCCATGGCCAGCCGAAGCCCTCATCCCAGCTCCGAGCACTGTAGAGGGAGGGGGGCCCAACATCCCCCGCTGACAGCTTGCAGAAGAGCAGCGCACAGTGACATCAGCTAAGCGCCGCTCGGTGCTTCTGTGCCCCATCGGAAGCCTCTTCCCAGCTCTGAGAACTGCAGATGGAGGGGGGCTTGAGATCCCCCACTGACAGCTGAGAGGAAAAGAGAAGAGGAGAGCAGCGTGAGATCAGCTGAGAGCAGTGGGAGGTCAGCGCTATGCCGAAGGTATTTGGCACAACTAGATTGCATAAACACACACAGTCTACACGTAATAACACTGTAATAGAGTGGATTCTAGTATTTCAACAGCACTTTAAACTAGGTCTTGTTTTCAGGGTAGGTCTTATTTTCGGGGAAACATGGTATTACATTGTTGAAAGAGTATCTATAGCCACCTTTCTCCAACTTTTTACCCCAGATAAACCCCTTAAACTTTCAGGTCTTGGCAAACCCCTTTTTTAAATCCAGTTCATTGGGTTTCCATAGTGAAAATACCCCTTACACTGGTGGTCAGTATGAAGAGTGCTTCCATTAAGATGGTCAGAATGGCACCCTTACAGGCAGCTAAAAAGATTATTGGTGGAATGCTTCTAATTTGCCAATTATTGTTTTCAGAAGAGGAGGCTTGGGGTCACTCTGTGTGATCGCATTGCACAGAGCAGGTGAGTATAACATGTTATGTAATAAATGAATAAATAAAACGCTAAACTTTTTATAACCACTTTATTATAAACATGGCATGTGTGAGATTTAATGACTGCAGTTGCTCTGGCTTCAATAATTCAAGGCACTGACCCAACCATATGGCAGCCCATTGTTTTGCTCCTAACTTGGGTTTCCTTTGATCATTTTGCCCTGATAAGGCTTATGACGGCTTCTCTTTAATGTGTAATACAGAGTTGCCCTTTTCCTGAGATGTAGAAGCATTGGTCACAGCTGTTGGATTCTGCACAACACAAATTGTTTGTCAATCTACTAATGCCATAACACTTATTATTCTTGCTCACTTGTAAGTGTCTAAAGTTCCACAAGGGAAATGATTTGTGTCTTGGGAATTCTAGATTTACTTAGCTGCTCTTCAGCAATATGTTAGCAGCAAGTACATGATAATAATTACATGAATATATCTATTCCCCAGATGTTACTTCCTTGTACATACTGTACATGCTCAACTATCGGTGGATTTGCTGCCTATTTATCTGTTTTTGAGTACATTTGAGATGTGCGTGGTTGTGGGATTGAGAGTCTCAATTGTATACCGTTTTTATTTTGCCCTTATGTGTGTCATATGGCACGCTCAGGCTTTATAGTAAAAATAGTGAGCTAAATAGTGAACTGTGTCAGAGTATTATGCATTGCAGGTTATGGTACAGTCAAGATGCATGTGAAAGCAGACCCAGTTTCATGTATTTTTAAGTATATGGCAATGTTAATTAACCACTTGCTTACTGGGCACATATACCCCCTTCCTGCCCAGGTGAAATTTCAGCTTCCGGGATTGTGTCGCTTTAACTGACAATTGTGCGGCGTGGCTCCAAAACAAAATTGACGTCCTTTTTTTTTTTTTTTTCCCACAAATAGAGCTTTCTTTTGGTGGTATTTGATCACCTCTGCGGTTTTTATTTTTTGCGCTATAAACAAAAAAAGAGCGTAAATTTTGAAAAAAAAAAATTTTTTACTTGTTGCTATAATAAATTGCCCAATTTTATTTTATTTTTTCTCAGTCTAGGCCGATATGTATTCTACATATGTTTTGGTTAAAAAAAAAAAAAATCGCAATAAGTGACTGGTTTGCGCAAAAGTTATAGCGCCTACAAAATAGGGGACAGAATTGTTATTTTATTCTTTTTACTAGTAATGGCGGCCATCTCTGATTTTTATTGGGACTGCGACATTATGGCGGACACATCGCACATTTTTGACACATTTTTGGCACCATTCACATTTATACTGCGATCAGTGCTATAAATATGCACTGATTACTGTATAAATGTGACTGGCATTGAAGGGGTTAAAACTAGGGGGTGAGGGAGGGGTTAAATGTGTACCCTGCATCGTGTTCTAACTGTGTGGGGGGAGGGGGGTGACTGGGGGAGGTGACCGATCTGTGTCCCTATGTACAAGGGACACAGATCGGTCTCCTCTCTCCCTGACAGGACATGATCTGTGTGTTTACACACACAGATCCATGTCCTTGTCTCTGTGACCGCGGGTCGCGGGTGCCTAGCGGACATCGCGGCCGCCAGGCACGCCCATAGACATCTCAGTGATGCGGCGGGCGCGCGCCCCCCAGTGGCCAGGAGGAGCGGAGGCCGTATAAAGACGGCCACTCAGAGATTTAGAGCCACCCTGCGGCCGTACAAAGTTGTACGGCCGTCGGGAAGTGGTTAAGATTGTGTGTGTGTGTGTGTGTGTGTGTGTGTGTGTGTGTGTGTGTGTGTGTGTGTGTGTTTGTTTGTTTGTTTGTTTGTTTGTTTTTTTTTTTGTTTTTTTATTTATATAGAGTAAGATTTATTTTTGCTCTGTATGTCCCATTAAGGATATTTCCCATCACTTCCTGTCCCATAGCCAAACCAGGAAGTGATACAATCCCTCTGAAATGAAGTAATACCTTGTCAGCGGGCTCACCAGAACTAGTGTCCTCATTGGAAGATTTCCCTACTGTTTCAGTTCTGGAGACAATCTAAGATTTTTGTTTTCACTTTTAAGCCCCATACAAACTATTAGATTTTCTGCAGATTTTTGTCTTCAGATTTGCCAAAACCATGTAGTGCAAGAGCCTGCCTGATTGCATACAAATTTAAACTCTTAAGGTTCGACCTCATATTATATGGTTTTGGCAAATCTGAAGATAAAACTATGCAGAGAATCTAATAGTGTGTAAGAGGTCTTGGTGATGATGGTAAACGGCACAAATGAGCTGTGTCGCCGTAACCGAGGCAGAACTGACCGGAAGTAATGGAAGTCTGCCCAATGTGGGTGCAGAGCAGGATTAATATAAAAAGGTTTGAGGCAACGTAAAAGCCCTCCTACAAACCAGTGTGATGCGCTGTAGAGGCTTCCTAAACCACGTGGATAAAACCGATAGCTACAAGTATTATGAATCCTCAAGAAGGGCTTTTGGGTTCTTTGAAGTCCACTTCACCGTAACCAGTCTAGTTCTATTTTCTCTTTTGGTTTCTAAGACCTTCTATTCACAATCTAATAAATAAGTAATACTTGGTGTTTCCCTTCCATACTATATCCCAAAGAATTGTCTGGCTTAAATGGGTCTAGTGTGCCTTCTACTCAGCAGTACTCCTACAACATCTGCAGTTTTTGAGTGCAGGAGAATCTTTGAACAAGTACCGTATGTACTCGGGCATAAGCGGTTTTTTTTTTTAAGCATGTTTTTTTGTGCTGAAAATGCCCCCCTCGGCTTATACTCAAGTCACCTTTTTGTGCCCGCTCTCCCAGACTTTGGGGACCCGGTACCGGCCGGGTGGACCTATGGCCGGGGAGCACCAATTTTTCAAACCCAGGCACCCCTTCCGTAGACTCCCATGTTAAATGGTAATTTCTCTGGGGACCCGGTATCGGCCGGTTGTAGGTCCCCTGGACCCGGAACTTGGCACACATATAGCCCCATCTCTCCTCTAAAAGTGTGCAAAGTTTGTTGTCTGGGGGACCTACGGCTGGGAAGCACCGATTAAAAAAAAAAAAAAAGGGGGAACCCCTTCCATAGACTCCCATGTTAAACGTCAGTCTAGTCATGGGCACAGTGAGGCATGCAGATGGACACCCTAGGCTTATACTCAAATCCATACGTTTTCCCAGTTTTTTTGTGGTAAAATTGGGTGCCTCGGCTTATATTCGGGTCAGCTTATACCTGAGTATATACGGTACTACCACAACAAACTAGGCACATTTTAAAGCACCAAGGCATTGCTTTTTACTTTCTGGATGTGGTTCAGTTGCACCGTTCTTATTGTGCTCTATTGAATATCCTTACCTCCAAGGATAAAACTATATCCTGGTTTTCATTTATGCTGTTTTGCATTATTCATGTATTCTGTGCTCTGTGCAAATGATATCCTGTTGTGCAGGTGCCTTGTGCATAAAAGAGCACTTCCCTTTCAAAATTGGTTTTCTTAACCACTTGAGCTCCGGAAACTTTTAACCACTTCCCGACCGCCGCATGGAGATATACGTCGGCAGAATGGCACGTACAGGCACATTGGCGTACCTGTACGTCCCTGCCTAGACGTGGGTTGGGGTTCCGATCGGGACCCCCCCCCCCCCCGCTACATGAGGCGGTCGGATTCCCGCGGGGAGTGATCCGGGACGACGGCGCGGCTATTCGTTTATAGCCGCTCGTCGCGATCTGTATGTAAACACGGCTTCCCCGTGCTTCACTGTGGCGGCGGCATCGATCGAGTGATCCCTTTTATAGGGAGACTCGATCGATGACGTCACTCCTACAGCCACACCCCCCTACAGTAGTAAACACACACTAGGTGAACCCTAACCCCTACAGCGCCCCCTGTGGTTAACTCCCAAACTGCAACTGTCATTTTCACAATAAACACTGCAATTTTAAATGCATTTTTTGCTGTGAAAATGACAATGGTCCCAAAAATGTGTCAAAATTGTCCGCCATAATGTCGCAGTCACAAAAAAAATCGCTGATCGCCGTCATTAGTAGTAAAAAAAAAAAAAGTTTATAAAAATATCCCCAATTGTGTAAACGCTATAAATTTTGCGCAAACCAACCGATAAACGCTTATTGCGATTTTTTTTTTTTTTTTTTATTTATTTTTTTTTTTTTTTTTACCAAAAATATGTAGAAGAATACGTATCGGCCTAAATTGAGGAAAAAAAACTATTTTTCTATATATTTTTGGGGGATATTTATTATAGCAAAAAGTAAAAAATATTGAATTTTTTTCAAAATTGTCACTCTATTTTTGTTTATAGCGCAAAAAATAAAAACCGCAGAGTTGATCAAATACCACCAAAAGAAAGCACTATTTGTGGGGAAAAAAGTACGCCAATTTTGTTTGGGAGCCACATCGCACGACCGCGCAATTGTCTGTTAAAGCGACGCAGTGCCGAATTGTAAAAACCCCTTGGGTCATTTAGCAGCATTTTGGTCCGGTCCTTAAGTGGTTAAAGGCTAAATTCACCTTTGTAAAAAAAAATAAAAAACAAATGTGCATATTTTTTGCAGCAAACAAATTTGCTATTTTTTATTTTTTTTCATAAGTTCGCTGGGTGCAATGCCAGGCTCCTGCACATGCTGCCTGAAGCTCTACTGGACTTACCGTGTGTGTGTGTGTGTGTGTGTGTGTGTGGTCAGCCTACAATAGATCATTATAGCAGTTATCTATTATATAGCATTGTATTAGTTGCTGTATGAAAGCCTGGGCAAAGCTACGACGGCTCTGCCTGGCCCTCTAAATTCACTAAATGAATGTGCAGTGACGTCATCACACTCCCAATGTAAACACACAACGGGGAAGTGGAGTGCTCTGTGGAAGCCCAGGAGCTGAAACATAGTGCTGCATGTGAGCTGTCACAGGTAGCTGGTGGTTCCAGTGCTTACCCCTGCCAGGACCCACAGGAGCTGCTGACCCCTGCCACAGTTCAAAATGGCACTGGGATAAATATCTGCTATGTCAATGTCATTTTAAAACTACGCCGGGGGGGGGGAAATGTGGTCAACAAGCTTGTATAAGAGTTTAAACCTAATGTTATAAAATTGTTATGAAAAGCATTTCACTATCGACTGGGGAAAGTTGCTGCTGAAATGTGAGTACTATTGTATTGAACGGGTCTATACATCACTGTACATAAATGCATTAAGGTTATGGGATGGAGATATGCTTTATTAAAGTGAGATACCCTTTAAAGTTAAATGGTATACAAAAAAAAATGTTGTTTTTATAATTTATTTTCCCCATTCCTTCGTAACCTATTCTTTAGATGAGGTTTTACAAAATATGCCTGACGTGTTTAAAAAAAAAAACACCATTGAACCTGCTTTGGTAGCTAGTGATTGGATGTGGGGCGGATGGGGGGGACTGCACATATATTGGAATTTGGATCCTTTTGACAGTGCACTGTACAGGATGTAGCATAAGCCTTTTAATTGTCTAATTCATCTACATTTCATGTTTGCAGGATGAAATTGGTGCCTATATAATAGACCGGGACCCCACATACTTTGGGCCAGTGTTGAACTATTTGAGACACGGGAAGCTGGTGATAAACAAAGACCTAGCAGAAGAAGGTAAGCTATTCAGAGTATCCCTCCCCTTCCCTATTTTATTTTATCTTTATGAAAATATATATACACAGATAGAAGCCAAATGATTTGTATTTCTGTTCATCCGGTCTTGAGATTTGCATAGTTACGAAAGGCAGAACTTTCTACGTTACTATTAAAGGCCAACTGAACTTTCAGTTTAAATCAACAATTGAGGGACATCTTCACAAAAGGTGTGCAAAGTTTTACTGTTAATGAGTCATCAGCTGTCAGCGGGGGTTCCCCGCTGAATGGAAAAATAAAACATTGGGTGCAAAAAAATTCTCGAAAAAAACAGTGTGGTGTCTCACAAACCCCTCCCCAAAATCCACACCAGACCCTTATCTGAGCCGCATGCCCTCAACATGGGAGGGGTGGGTGCTTTGGGGTGGTGGGGGCTCTGCACCCCCCCACAGCACACTGCTTCCACGTTGATGAGGACAAGGGCCTCTTCCTGACAACCCTAGCTGGTGGTTGTAGGGGGTCTGTGGGCAGGGGCTTATCGGAATCTGAACCCCCCCCCCTTTACACAAGAGCTGTATTTTGATAATTCCTTTATTCATAGCTCTGCCGTCTTCTGCTTCCCATTGTCTTCTCAAGCTGTCTCTTCCCACAGCCATCCTCTTCCTCACCGCTGCTGGTTACTAAAGTTTTTTTTAAAAAAAAAAGCCGCTCTTATTCTGTTGATGTCTTCATCTGTTTTGTTGTCGCCCGCTCTCTACCGACTCTTGTATAGCAATGGGGTGTGGCCATCTGATGACATCACCCGGAGAGCCCGTCGCTTGTCCCGCTCCAGAGCTTTCTTTTACTTTCAGTGGGTAAACCCCTCTGACAGCCAGTAGTGTATTTAGGTTTTGTGCTTGCCCTAGGCCTGACTAAACTCGTGCATTGCCTAATTTAAATATGACACTCCCCTTCCTGTCAAGGCCACACCCCGGGAACATGTGGGGAATATAATGCAAGGTTTCCCTAAGCATAATTTATCCAAACATTATGCTAAATATCACAACCAGCAACTTAATGGGACTCTCTTTATCCCGATTTGAAAAACGTTGTCCATACTGGAGAGTAGAGGTCGACCGATATGGGTTTTTCTCTGGCCGATGCCGATATTTGGAAATCGGGGCGGCCGATGGTCGATAGTGCCAACCAGTGCATCACCTCAGTGCCAACCACTGCATCACCTCATCAGTGCCAACCACTGCATCACCTCATCAGTGCCAACCACTGCATCACCTCATCAGTGCCAACCACTGCATCACCTCATCAGTGCCAACCACTGCATCACCTCATCAGTGCCAACCAATGCCCACCAGTACAGCCCAATGTCATTCACTCATCAATGCCCACCAGCCTAGCACAAGACTCCATTTGTCCCAGGCCCTGACGTGCTGCTCTGCCTCTGCCTCCAATCCCCAGAATGCAGAGCGGGCCGGTAACGGCCAATCGGTGGCCGCCGCTGCCGACATCCTCCACTGTAAAGAAAAAGTCCCCTGACAGCTGCGCGCCCTGCCTTTGCCTACAAACCCCAAAATGCAGCGCAGGCCGACAGTTACCGTTTTTTTTCCAGAGTGGAGGATGTCGGCAGCGGTGGCCGCCGATTGGCGGTTACAGGTCCGCTGCCGACTTCCTAAAACTAAAAATAAAATAGTCAGCAGATAGCAGCGAGCGGGCCCCTCCTCCTCTGGGTGTAAACAGAGGGGAGGGCTGCCGCGCTGGGTGTACCAAGATGGGCGCGGCTCTGGAGCTAGGCCGAAGCCGAGGCCTTTCCTAATGCTGTGACCGCGGCGGCAATCCGCGGATTGCTGCCACGGTCACAGCATCAGGAAAGGCCGCGGCTTCGGCCTAGCTCCGGATCCGAGGCACCGCCAACGGCCATGTTAAATATCGGCCTAATTTGGATGAAAATCGGCCGATGCCGATTTCTCCAAAACAGCCAAATATCGGCCAATATATCGGCCTGCCAATATATCGGTCGACCTCTACTGGAGAGGCACTAATGGGGTTTCCTCTATTTCTAAACTTGAAACCAAGTGGATTTTTGATATGAGATCTTATGTGCCACATGTTTTAAATGTTATCAGGGCTTCCCTTAGTTAAAATGGCGACGTTTAAGTGTCTTAGTATAGCCCTTCCGCTTTTTGCCCTCAGTTAAGATGGCGGTGCGGCGGCATTTAAGGGCATGCGTGATGACGCAGCAGCCCATCCCAGACGACGTCCAGTAGTGACGAAATGCGTAGGATGTGGCCTGTACTGACGACATCACGTTTCTCCAAACTGAGATTCGTTGACACGGCAAGCCGAACGAGCGGAGGAGACTCCGCAAGACACTGTGCCCGTATACATTGCGCACTAATACTACATATCTGTAAGTGCATTACTACTTTTTTATTAAAATATACATCACAGTATACACTATGTAGTCCTTTTTGTGCCTTACCATCTGTTCATATCGGTTCCAACTGTGAGTCTATAAGGAGACTTTAAAACCCTGCGCCTTCACTGACCGCCGTGATGGTCACTTTCTATGGTAAGGAGAATACATCACCAGCACTTGGGTGCCTCTATTGGTGGAAGGAAGTTTTTTTTTTTTCTATTTTCTTCACAAAGATTGATTCATCTGACGACTGAGTTTCTAGGATTTATCCATTAGCACACATTACCGTATTTATCGCGGTATAGCACGCTCCCGTGTATACCGCGCACCCCTAAAGTTGCCCCCGAAATTCCTGTAAAAAAAAAGTTATATGATTTTATTACTTACAGTGTCTTCCCAGCGTCCATCTTCTGGTCCGGCGTCCGTCTGCGGCCTCGGTGGTGTCCTCCCGGCTTCTCCAGCGCTCGCCTCAAGTCGAGTTCCCGCGCTCAGTTCGAACGCCTCCGCCGACATATACCGAGTGCAGTACACTCGGGTACATTCGGCAAGGCTCGGCTTCGCTCGCGCTCACGCTCTGTGACGTTTATGCGTGAGCACGAGCGAAGCCGAGCCTAGCCGAATGTACCCGAGTGTACTGTACTCGGTATATGTCGGCGCAGGAATTCAAACTGAGCGCGGGAAGCGGCTATCGGCGTATATCGTGCACCCACGATTTTCCCCTTATTTTAAGGGGGAAAAAAGTGCGCGATATACGCCGATAAATTACCGACGGTAATTTGCGAATATTGAAACTTATATATTGCACTATATTTATTTAACTACTTATTCATTTATTTACGTATTCATTTTTTACTTTATTATTTTATACACACATGTCTTTTCATGGTGTTGTTGTTTATGTGCAATTGCTTTGATTCACGTATTTTATTCACTTTTAACCCTTTATTGGGGTTTCTTATCATTGTAGCGCTGTACCTAGCACAGAACGCATGTTTAAGACCCACCCTGAAATTTCCGAGTGGGGACACTAGTTCAATAGGCAATGGATTCCCTTAATTTGCATAGATTTCCTCTCACTTCCTGTTTGGCTATGGGGCAGGATGTGAAATCTTTGCAATGGGACAGGGATGGTAAAAAATAACTGACAGGGGCTAAAACCCTCCCTTACTGTATCCAAAATGGAAAAAAAAAAAGTGTTGCCTATAGTTCTGCTTTAAGCACAAATTTCTGATAATTTTATGGAGAGGACTAAGAAGATCTAACCATTCCAATGGTGCAGCAGAAAACATATAGCACCGTGAGGAAGGTTTGTGGTCCAGGATGATCGGACAGTCAAAACAGCCGCCCCCACAGTTGCAGAATGCCGGCCGCCTGCATACCGGAAGCAGTGCGGCTGCTTTATGGGGGCGCTAGACTAAATTTGGCTTTTTGCCCAGTCCGCCCCATAAGACTGGCGATAACGGTGTAGCACAAGCCGGCGGGGAATCTTTTTGTGCTGCCCCCCTACAAAGTGCTGGCCTGGGCCTTGTTGGCCTAGGCCAGGATACAGCGTTGCTGACAGCTAATGACTCATCAGTTGCTAAAGACGCAGCAGCCGGCTTCCCAGCCCCCTCCCTAGCAGCCAGCTATATACAATGTGTTTTAGGGAAAAAATTGAAACGCCCGAAAACTGCTTGCAAAATGCACTGAAAAACGTGCCTGAAAAATGCATCAAGCACAGCCGTGAACATTTTATAGCAACACCCCCCTCCCCTTGTGTCCCTTGGACAGTAAAGGAGCAGCAGAATGAGGACATTTCTGGTCTCTCTTGTTTTCTACTCCTGTCTTGGTCCTTCTCCACATATTTGCCAGCATTTCACCTGGTTGGCTTCCATTGCTGTCCCTTAACACTCCAAGTCTTCTGCCAGTCATTGCTGATGTATAATGGATTGCAAAGGCTGATACAAAGTCAAATGCAGTACTTGCATTAGTTGCATTAAATATTTATTTTATTTGTTTAGAACATTGACAACGGCATTACTTTGTAATATATCCCTCAAGTTTATCTGTAAGTTCCTGGCGTCTTACTAAAATAAATACAAAGTGGAGATTTTGTCCAAAGCAGATGAAGCATTTCGTTCTGAAATCAGGTTACCATGACCTGACTTTGTTCTTGACTTAAAAGGTAGTTATGTGTATCAGGAGGTAGAAGATGAATTCTGTTTTGTTATATATTACTAATGTTTTTTACCACTTTAGAGTTGGATGCAATGTTTTTTTTTTTTTTTTTTTGTGTAGCAGAGTTGAAGGAGAAGTACCCTGTTTTAAGTCCAATTAAGAAATAAGTATAACCTCTATCGTCTACATCAATCTTTATATAGTTGCATATCTCTGATCAGGTTAAAATACTTTTTTGCTGCTCAGGCGTACTGTACTTTTTTTTTTTAAGCCACTACTTCCCCTTTACAATTGAGTGCGACACTGGGTGTTGACAATGGGGGGGGGGGGGGGGGGGGGAAGTCGCTCCCTCCTTATTTTTTGTGCCAGTTGATCTGACTTTGTGGTGAGTCCTTGTCTTATGTCCTGTCTGTTTTGGTTTTGAATAAAATGGTCCCATCAAATCTGACTTGCAATGGAAGCGTTTGTGTTCACTTATTTGGTTGTTGATTGGTTTCTACCATCCTTTGACTTGGGAAGGAGGGAGCAGCTCTTAAAGCGGTGTTAATGGCATTGTGTGTGTGGTTTTTTTTTTAACTCACAAACATGTTGTACTTGCCTATTGTGTGCACTGGTTTTGCACAGAGCAGCCCCAGTCATCCTCTTCTTGGGTGCCGTGTTGGTGCTTCTGGCCCCTCCCTTCTGCCAAGTGCCCCCACAGCAAGCAGCTTGCACCACTGTGCTGCCCATTATTATATCTTTTCATGTGACAACACTGAAGAAATTACATTTTGCTACAATGTGAAGTAGTGAGTGTATAGTGTAAATTTGCTGTCCCCTCTTGTATAATTTAACATACAGCCATTTAATGTCTAAACCGCTGGCAACAAAAGTGAGTACATTCCTAACTGACAATGTCCAAATTGGACCCAATTCGCCATTTTCCCTCTCCGGTGTCATGTGACTTGGTGTTACAAGGTCTCGGATATTAATGGGGAGCAGGTGTGTTAAATTTGGTTTTATCTCTCACTCTCTCATACTGGTCACTGGAAGTTCAGCATGAAACCTCATGGCAAAGAGCTCTCTGAGGATCTGATAAGAATTGAGGTTCTACATAAAGATGGCCTAGGCTATAAGAAGATTGCCAAGACTCTGAAACTAAGCTGCAATAAGGTGGGCCAAGATCATACAGCGGTTTAACAGGACAGGTTCCACTCGGAACAGGCCTCACCATGGCCGACCAAAGAAGTTGAGTGCTCGTGCTCACCGTCATATCCAGAGGTTGTCTTTGGGAAATAGACATATGAGTGCTGCCAGCATTGCTGCAGAGGTTGAAGGGGTGGATCAGCCTGTCGGTCCTCAGACCATGCAAAGTATGCTGCATCAAATTGGTCTGCATGGCTGTTGTCCCAGAAGGAAGCCTCTTCTAAAGCTGATGCACACGAAAGCCTGCAAACAGTTTGCTGAAGACAAGCAGACTAAGCACATGGATTACTGGAACCATGTCCTGAGGTCTGATGAGACCAAGAAACTTATTTGGTTCAGATGGTGTCAAGCATGTGTGGCGGCAACCAGGTGAGGAGTACATAGACAAGTGTGTCTTGCCCACAGTCAAGCATGGTGGTGGGAGTGTCATGGTCTGGGGTTGTATGAGTGCTGCTGGCACTGGGGAGCTACAGTTCATTGAGGGAACCATGAATGCCAACATGTACTGTGACATACTGAAGCAGAGCATGATCCCCTGCCTTTGGAGACTGGGTCGCAGGGCAGTATTCCAACATAACAACCCCAAACACACATCCAAGACAACCACTGCCTTGCTAAAGAAGCTGAGGGTAGATGGTGATGGACTGGCCAAGCATGTCTCCAGACCTAAACCCTATTGAGCATCTGTGGGGCATCCTCAAACGGAAGGTGGAGGAGCGCAAGATCTCTAACATCCACAAGCTCCGTGATGTCGTCATGAAGGAGTGGAAGAGGACTTCAGTGGCAACCTGTGAAACTCTGGTCAACTCCATGCCCAAGAGGGTTAAGGCAGTGCTGGAAAATAATGGTGGCTACTTTGGGCCCTATTTGGACATTTTAACTTAGGGGTGTACTCTCTTTTGTTGGCAGCAGTTTAGACATTAATGGCTGTGTGTTGTTTTTTTGAAGGGACAGAAAATTTACACTGTTATACAAACTGTACACTCAATACTTTACATTGTAGAAAAGTGTTATTTCTTCACACACACGTCATGATATAGCCATGTATTTCCTAATCTGATGTTTAAGCCTCAGTAGGGATGGCTGACCCAGACTCTTGCAAAGCTGAATTACCTGTTTGCTTAGGAGATATTTGAGGTGTGACTGTCATCATAATCACGTAAAGCAATGACTTCTAACTGCTTTATTAATGTTTACTCATTTCCAGCTCCAGTTAAAACAATTGAAATTGTCAGTGTTCTGCAAATGTCTATAATTGTAAGGTTTCACATTGGCTTTACCGTGGGCCTAAAAGAAGAGCAGTCGTTTGTATAATCTTGTCTCTATCACCAGTCTGCATAATGAATACATCGGTATTCATGTGTTAACAGTTTGTTTTGTGTTCTGAATTCCACTTCTCTGGGCTTTGCACTAAGGCTTTACTCACATGTCAGCATTTTAAATCGTGAGCAGATTTGCCATGAATCTGCCCGCAATTTGAAAGCGCTGATGTGTGAATGGCAAATCGGTACTTGAATTTGAAATGATTTTCATTTGAATGACACCTCAAATCGTGGGCCGGGTCTACAGTGATTGTCACAAGTTAAATCGTGGCACCACTCATCGTGGGAAGTGTGTCGCCCAAAAGTAGTGCCTGAACTTTTTTTGGGCGATTGTTGGCGTGATTTCAGCACGATGTATCAAGCGACAATTGCAGCAGACTCACGCCACGATTTTAAGTGTCATTCAAATGAATGCAAGGCAAGTCCTGTGATTTTTGCCATTTACACATCCGCGCTTTCATATTGCGGGCAGATACACTGCAAATCTGCCCGGGTTTCAAAATGCTGATGTGTGAATGCAGCCTTAGTGGAGTTGCACAATTAATCGTTAATCAAAATCGCGATTTATTTTCCAAATTCTATGCAGTTTTCTGCTTAAGCCCACAGCTGTCAAAACACAAAACAGGCAGTCTGCCAAGTTTCACAACATTCCTCAGCCTGCTGAGCCAACTATAAACATTGTAACCTTTTTGTTCTTTAGATCAGGGGTCTCCAAACATTCTAAACAAAGGGCCAGTTTATTGTCCTTCAAGACTCTTGGAGGGCTGGATTTTGGCCAGCGGGAGAGAAAATTTTCCTGGCATCAGTGGGAGTAAACATCTGCTATTAGGGGGAGGAATAGTGCTCCATTGCTGGTATCATAGGGAGGAATAGTGCCCCATTAGTGGTGTCAGTGGGAGAAATGGTACTCCATTAACGGAATCAGATGGCAGAATAGTGTCTCGTATCATTGGGAGGGATAGTGCTCCAAGGCCTGAATAAAGGCAAGCAAAGGGCCGCATCCAGCCATCAGGCCGCAGTTTGGAGACCACTGCTTTAGATCAAAGGAATGAACGAGGGAAGTTTAACCCCTTACAGATTAAACCCTTAAAGATTAAACCCTTTTGTCACACTTGTTGGTTTCAAGTTAATCAGTATTTTTTGCTAGAAAATTACTTGGAACCCCCAAACATATATATTTTTTTAGTAGAGACCCTAGAGAATAATTTTAGGTCACCCTGTATTTGCACAGCGGTCTTTCAAATGCAATCCCCTACCGACGCCCTCCGGTGCTTCTACCATCTGACCGCTGCAATCGGTGAGTCGGAGAAGGGATTCGCCGGGCCCGGATGTCCACCATAGAAATTTCCGGCGGACCAGATGGTCGCCGGAATCTCTATGATCATCGGAGACCGAGAGCAATGTTATGACGTCACGCCCGGCCTCTGCATTTAAAAAAAAAACGGCGCCGCCTCGGCTGGGAAGCCAAAATCTTCTTTTTTTTTTTATTTATTTTTTATATTTAGGCTTCCCAGCCTAGAGGTAAGATATATTTAATAAATCAAAGTGCCTCTGTCCCTATGTGCTCGCACGCAGAAGCGAACACATACGCAAGTCCTGCCCACATATGAAAACAGTGTTGAAACCACACATGTGACATGTCGCCGCGAACGTTGGAGCGAGAGCAATAATTCTAGCCCCAGGCCTTCTCTTTAACTCAAAACATGTAACCAGTAAAAAAATTAAAGCAACGCCTATGGGGATTTTTAAGTACCGAAGCTTGACCCCATTCCACAAGCGTGTGCAATATTGAAGCATGACATG
>NC_053494.1:44085980-44110980 GCF_905171775.1 Rana temporaria
TCCGAAAATACAAATGTATTACAACACATGACGTCACTTTTTTCTGTCGTGTTTTTTGTTTTTTCAGAGAATTTTCCTGACCTTCAAATTCTACTTGCGACTATTATGCGAAAAAAGTCGGACGATCTGTCGTCAGATTTTCGGATCGTGTGTACAGGCCATAAGGATTACATATCCCATGGTGCCTTGCTGTCTGCAAACAGTGATTCCTTGGGCATTTCTTTCTTTAATTCCTGTAGGGCTCCACCTCCTTAAAAGCATCTCCCTCCTCTCAGCATTTCTGTAGTTCAGAAGGCGGCCTCCGTGAATTCTGTGACATAGCAGTGACTTCTCAACACGGCATAGTGAAGTAAATGTGTGGATCCTTAATTAAATTATTCTGATTATTGGAATTAGACCTGCAATACAATGTGAAAATGAATGGTTTTTCAATTTGACCATAGATGTACTTTATTACAATACTCAACCTGGCTACTCAAAGGCTACTCTTTTTTGCATGCTGTCATTGTGTTTCTGCTTTAATAATGCCCAAGATGTTAATGCTGCCTAAAGATCAATGTGGTGGTGTTCTGCGCCAGGTTCCTATACAATGTGTATTCTACCTAGTGCTGCCTTAGAATGCATATTCAGAGGAATAGGGAACAAATGTATATTAATAGGCTGTTGCTGGATAGACCTGAAACTCAAAACCTTATAATGCACTCCATTTCCAGTGACTTCTGAGTCCAGATAGGTGAGGTTTTCTTCAAATGCAACTGACCTTTGCTACATCTTGTCCTTTTTAACAGGTGTTCTGGAAGAAGCCGAATTCTACAATATCACATCATTAATTAAGATTGTAAAGGACAGAATAAGAGAGAGGGACAGTAAAACATCACAGGTGAGGCTTTGTGACATTGGGTGGTGGGGGATGGATTTGGTCCTGGAAAACTCATGGTAGAAGAGTCCTACTCGTGTTTTACACTTTCCAATGTTCTATTCATGTTTTATATAGAGAGTCTGACAACTGTACCAGATACCTGTGATAAATGTAGACTAATATAATTGTTCTTTCTCTTTGGTCAATATTGTACTCTGTACCCTTGTCTGTTACTTTTGGCTTAGGTTTAGCCTGTGATAAGTACATTGCAGTGTCTCCTCTTTAGCTTTAGTAATGTCTTGTATTTAAGTGTAAGGTCAAATGGGGATATGGGTCACAGACTGAACTAATCATGCTTCTATTTTCAGCTTTGACATTGACCGTCCAACATGTCAATAGGCAAGCTGAAATGTAATGTGATAATCTTGGCACACCAATTTGCTATATATAGATAGAGAGGTACCGTATTTGCCAGCGTATAAGACGACCCCCTAATTTTCCAGCTAAAATGTTGGTTTTGGGATATACTCACTATATAAGATGACCCCCTTCCTACTAGTCATGCCTCACCTCACCTCACTGTGCCACCATTACATGCCTCACTGTGCCACCATTACATGCCTCACTGTGCCACCATTACATGCCTCACTGCATACCTCACTGTGCCATTGCATGTCTCGACGATCCCTTACCTTATCCCTGACATGCAGAATCTGTCAGACCGTGGCCGTCCATTATCACTTGTTCTCTATCTCCAATCACTGGAACAATTCTGCCAGGCTCTAATTCTGTCGGTAACCTATCGTGCAGACTCTCAGTCAGACCGCGGCCGCCCGTTATTCAAAAGCCACGCCGCCTCCTTCTGCTGTTCCGTGATAGGCGGAACACTCAGCTTCCCAGCAGACACTGTGTTCGGTGTTCCGCCTATCACGGATGCCCTCTCGTCCGAGACTTTGTTTTGGCAAAGGGGCAGGAAGTGAGCCGGAAATCTATCAAGTGGGGACACAGATGGCAAATTAAAATTGAGGGGTGTCAATCCTCTTTTACTCCCCCTTCCCTTTTTTTTTTTTTTTTCCCCTCCCATCTTTATAACCCTCCTTTCTTTATCGTACATCACGGGACACAGAGCGGCATTCATTACTATATGGGTTATATGGAGTACCTTCAGGTGTAGACACTGGCAATCTCAAACAGGAAATGCCCCTCCCTATATAACCCCCTCCCATAGGAGGAGTACCTCAGTTTTTCCGCCAGTGTCTTAGGTGTTAGTCATGGTTTAGCTTGCCTCCACATCCTTGGGATTAGGTGAGCTAACCGGTTCTGTCCAAAAAAGCCTCAGCGCTAAAGTGGTCAGTAACCGGACCCCAAACCCTTGGGGTATAGCCCATAATGCTTTTCTTTTTAGAGAGCTGGACCCTGGGCCCAGAACTTAGAAACCTTTGGGTGCCTAATGTTTCTGTTGCCAGAGTGCTATATGGGCCCAGGACAGTGGATCCTTCATAGGAACCCAGGGCCTGAAGGTCTAGACATCCCCACCGAGATGGGGGAAGATTGGGCCTCTTGCTTGGCAAAGTCCTGCGGCATGGAGCAGGTAAGTGAGGGGAAAACTTGCGGAACTTGGTTCTTAGCAGGTTTTTTCTGGGGGGTCACAGGGGACATGCCTAAAGTTATGCACTGCATCTGGCAAACTAGTCACATATCATAAAGATAGGATGGCTCTATATGTATTATTCCCCATAAGATGTGACCTCCCTTGTAGTGTTGGAAAAGCATTGAGTGGGGCCTGTGTGATATAAAAGTATATGTGTGTGTCAGAGAGCTGTGCTTACCTGCAAGCCTCCAGGCGATGCTCCATTCAGTCTTCCTCCTCACGGCCTGCAAAGCAGGCAAAACGCTGACCTCCTCATGGTTGCAGGCTGCAGTTTGCTGGAGCAGAGAGGTCCCTTCCTCCCAACCCCACCCCCCCCCTGTCGGGAGGGGCATTTCCTGTTTGAGATTGCTGGGGGGGAAGGGCGGGTCAGTGGCTTAAGGAAGGGGCGGCCCTTCCTTGTTTGTTCCATATAGCTCATTCAATACTTTGGAACTGAGGAGGAAAGACCAGAACGGCAAGCACGGGGCGCCGAGGACACACAGTGGCCAGAAAGAATATTGCAGTCTTCAGAAAGACTGTTTTCAAGCCTAGGAATAGGCTGTTTCTTTTCCATCTCATAGTTTTTCTTGCAATACTACTCAGGGGGACAGAATGTTTTTTCTTTCCTAGATTTGAAAAAAAAAAAAAAAAAAAAGATTTTTTTTTGAAAAAAAAAAAAAAAAAAAAAAGTGTCATCTAGGGGAGAGGAAGCATTTTTTTATCCCCCAAACAGGTGTTTGGGCATTTAACTATTTATAAGTCCCAGGTACCAATAAGTAGCAGGTGTACCTCGGTATTGTACCATGGCATCAAAAAACAAGGGTACAAGAGGTGGGGATTCCCCCAGAGAGTCTGAGGTCTCGGACAAAGCTATGCCGCTGCTTTCCCCACAGGGAGCCTTGGGGCCATCAGGGTCTGGGGCTGGAGCTGACGCGGGTCAGTCCAACCCTAAGATGGTCACGGAGGAGGTATTACTCACCTCTTTAAAAGAGATGCAGAAAAGCATGGGTAAAATGATAGCCGCAGCTATGCGGGGCAGTAAGCGGAATAGATCTCCGTCGCCCGAGCGCGGACCCTCAGAAGAGGAGGTCCTTTCCTCAGGGGAATTGGACGACCTCTTGGACAAGGACCAAGTAGGTTCAGGGATCGAGGATCCGGATACAGAGGAGTCTGGGGCAGTCTCCCTGAGGGAGAGCTGGTGGATTCAAGGACTTGGTCCATAGGGCATTCAACTTGCCAGTACCAGATCTCCAGGTATCGACGGTTTCAGCTTTGGGCTCACTGAGGGCGCCTCAAAGCAATGCTGTGTTTCCGATCCATCCTCTATTAGAGGGAGTTTTGTTCCAAGATTGGAACAAGCCAGATAAGATCTTCTTACCACCTAAGAAGTTCTCTGTCCTATATCCTATGGAAGAAAAATTTTCCAAAAGATGGGCTACTCCTGCAGTGGACGCAGCCATCTCATGTGTTAACAAATCGTTAACATGCCCTGTAGAAAACATACAGGTGTTCAAGGATCCAGTTGATAAGCGCTTGGAAGCACTACTTAAGAACTCCTTCACTACTGCAGGGGCAGTAGTACAGCCAGCTGTGGCTGCGATTGGGGTCGCTCAAGCATTATCGGATCAATTTAAGCAGATGCTTAAACTTATTCCTGCCCAGCAGGCAGAAGAATTTTCGGATGTCCCTAAGGCCATATGTTTTACGGTAGACGCCATCAAGGATTCTATCCAGCAAGCGTCACGTTTATCGTTATCCCTTATCCATATGAGAAGACTCTTATGGTTAAAAAGCTGGGAGGCTGAGCCCCCATGCAAGAAGCTCCTGGTAGGGTTCCCCTTCCATGGAGGACGACTCTTCGGAGAAGACCTAGATAAATACATTCAGACCATTTCAAACGGCAAGAGTACTCTCTTGCCAACTAAGAAGAAGGTTCAGGGGCCTGCGTTTAAACGACAGTATTCCCCTGGGCAGGGGCCCTCTAATGCCAAGCAGTATCGACGGCCTCCTGCAAAAGCAAACTTCGGCTTCAACAGCAGATCACAAGGACAGGCTGTTAGAGGCAAAAGGCAGTGGTTTCGCAAACCAGCAAAACCAGCCCCCAAGCCAACCTTATGAAGGGGCGCCCCCACCCACGAAGGTGGGGGGAAGGCTGCGACTCTTTTCAGAGATTTGGGAAGCCAGCATTCCCGACGAGTGGGTACGGTCTTCCGTGGCCACAGGCTACAAATTAGATTTCCTAAGGTTTCCTCCTCCTCATTTCCAGAAGTCGAGGATTCCAAACGATCCGGAAAAGGGAGCCGCATTAAGATCGGCATTAGATCATCTACTTTCCCAGGAAGTAATAGTAGAGGTACCAGTCCTGGAACAGGGGCTGGGTTTCTACTCCAACCTATTCATCATCCCAAAATCCAATGGAGATGTCAGGCCAATTTTGGACCTAAAGATGGTAAATGCATATCTAAAGATCCGCTCATTTCGGATGGAATCCGTGCGGTCAGCAGCTGCCACACTCCAGAAGGACGACTTCATGGCGTCCATAGACATAAAGGATGCCTACCTTCATGTTCCAATTTATCAGCCACATCAAAGATATCTACGCTTCATGGTGGCTTCGCGTCACTTCCAATTCGTGGCGCTTCCCTTCGGGTTGGCTACGGCCCCCCGGGTGTTCACGAAGGTCCTAGCTCCGATCCTAGCCAAGCTAAGGATCCAAGGGGTCACGATCCTAGCATACCTGGACGACCTCCTAGTCATAGACCACTCGTCTCCCGGCTTGGAGCGAGCAGTGGCCCTCACGGTCCAATACCTCGAGAGATTCGGCTGGGTCCTAAATCGAGAAAAGTCAGCTTTCCAGCCCACAAGGCAGTTGGAATATCTCGGCATGAGATTAGACACAGAACAACAAGGAGTGTTCCTACCTCTGAGGAAGGTAAAAGCCATCAAGGAATTAATCCTACTGGTTCTAAGCACTCGCATCCTACAGGCAGCCATCCTGTCAGCATGGAGCAGAAGGCCACAGGCCTTGGATATCCCGTTGCCGCTCTTATCAAGAGTCCGACAAAGTCTGTGTTGGTGGTTAGACCCTCAGAATCTACTGAAGGGGAAGTCTTTCAGCCCAGTGGCTTGGAAGATAGTGACCACAGATGCCAGCCTGACGGGCTGGGGAGCAATTTTGGATGGTTGCACTCGCCAAGGTACTTGGGCAAAGCCAGAGAAGCAGTTGCCCATCAACATCTTGGAGCTCAGAGCTGCTCGACTAGCCCTCAGGGCTTGGACGTCAAAATTGCAGGGGTTCCCGGTGAGAATTCAATCAGACAATGCCACGGCCGTGGCATACATAAATCACCAAGGGGGAACCAGGAGTCAAGCCGCTCAGAGAGAGGTGAGCTTGATTCTCCTATGGGCAGAGGCGCATGTGCCCTGCATATCGGCAATATTCATTCCAGGAGTGGACAACTTTCAGGCGGACTTCTTAAGCCGCCAGACTCTATGGCCGGGGGAATGGTCTCTGCATCCACAAGTCTTTCAAGCACTCTGCCAAAGATGGGGAGTGCCGTACGTGGATATCATGGCATCGAGACTCAACAAGAAACTAGACAGGTTCATATCCCGCTCAAGGGATCCGATGGCATGCGGAACCGATGCGTTGGTTTGCCCTTGGCATCAGTTCAAACTTCTTTATGCGTTTCCCCCGCTCCAGTTACTACCCCGCCTGCTGCGCAGGATCCGGGTGGAACACATACCAGTCATCCTGGTAGCTCCAGCATGGCCCAGAAGGGCATGGTACTCACTCATCCTAAAGATGGTAGTGGGAGACCCTTGGACTCTTCCTCTACGGCCAGACCTGCTATCGCAAGGTCCGATCCTCCACCCTGCCTTACGGCATCTAAATTTGACGGCCTGGAAGCTGAATCCCTGATTCTCAGGGGTAGAGGTCTGTCTCAGAAAGTAGTCTCTACCCTAATCAGAGCCAGGAAACCGGTCTCTAGGGTGATTTATTACAGGGTCTGGAAGGCCTATGTAGGCTGGTGTGAGTCCAAGCGATGGCTTTCTCGCAAATTTACCATCGATAGAGTATTAAGTTTTCTCCAGCTAGGAGTGGATAAAGGATTGGCATTAAGCACAATCAAAGGACAGATTTCTGCTCTGTCAGTGTGGTTTCAGCGGCCGCTGGCCACCCACTCGCTGGTTAAGACCTTCCTTCAAGGGGTCTTACGTATTAGACCTCCAGTTAAATCCCCGCTTTGTCCGTGGGATTTAAATCTTGTTCTGTCAAGTTTACAGAAACAACCGTTTGAGCCGTTGGCTGAAATTCCTTTGGTTCTACTGACAAGGAAGTTAGTATTTTTGGTTGCCATAGTTTCCGCAAGAAGAGTTTCGGAGCTAGCGGCCTTATCCTGTAAGGAACCATATCTTGTTTTTCATAAGGACAGGGTCGTTCTCCGCCCTCATCCTTCCTTCCTACCGAAGGTCATATCCAGTTTTCATTTGAACCAGGATTTGGTATTACCATCCTTCTTCCCTAAACCTACTTCCAGAAAGGAAGGGTTGCTGCATACCTTGGATATTGTCAGGGCCATGAAGGCCTATCTTAAAGCTACAAAGAAGATCCGGAAAACAGATGTGCTGTTCATTCTACCGGATGGGCCCAAGAAGGGGCAGGCAGCTGCAAAGTCCACCATTTCTAGGTGGATTAAGCAATTAATCACTCAGGCCTACGGCTTGAAAGGGTTGCCTCCTCCAGTATCATTAAAGGCTCATTCTACTAGAGCCATGGGCGCCTCCTGGGCAGCACACCACCAGATCTCTATGGCTCAAGTTTGCAAGGCGGCAACCTGGTCTTCTGTCCACACGTTTACAAAATTCTACAAGTTGGACGTAAGAAGGAATACTGATACTGCCTTCGGGCAGGCAGTGCTGCAGGCTGCAGTTTGAGACCCTCGGATTCCGGGGGCTCCTCTTTTTTGAGTTAAATTTAAAATTTAAAATTATTTTTCTCAACTAAGTTGGATTTATTATGATTTGAGTATATCTCTAAATTAAATCCTTTTGTCTTGGAGATGTTCTCCCTCCCCTCATTGTAAGCATTGCTTTGGGACATCCCATATAGTAATGAATGCCGCTCTGTGTCCCGTGATGTACGATAAAGAAAAAGAGATTTTTAATACAGCTTACCTGTAAAATCTTTTTCTTGGAGTACATCACGGGACACAGAGCTCCCACCCCTCTTTTTTGAGGACCATTTTGGGAGGCATACTGCTTGCTACAAAACTGAGGTACTCCTCCTATGGGAGGGGGTTATATAGGGAGGGGCATTTCCTGTTTGAGATTGCCAGTGTCTACACCTGAAGGTACTCCATATAACCCATATAGTAATGAATGCCGCTCTGTGTCCCGTGATGTACTCCAAGAAAAAGATTTTACAGGTAAGCTGTATTAAAAATCTCTTTTTTACTCTTTTCAAAATGGAGGGGGGGGGCATGTTTTACTTTTAGTTTCTACACTAACATAGTACATGGCTCCAGCTGGTGTGCCTGCCCAGAGACAGAATGTGAACTGGTGGAATCTCCCAAAGCCATAGGAAATCCCACTGGAACAGGCATTCCCATACTTCATCTCACTTCATGTTCTTTTGACAACTGACATATTTTTAAAGATTTTTCTTTTACTACTGTGTCTGAAAATGATCAGTAAACAATAAAAAAAAAGTCTCAACAAAAATTAGAAAAGGTGTTTCTGGAGTTTACACTGGTGTGTGAAAATATTCCTACTGAAATATTCCAGATTACACTATGCATTTTTTTTTTTGTTACAGCAGAAGGGTCCGATACAAAAAGAGGCCCCAAAAAACACTGGCTTTACTGATTACAGGCATCATAAACGTGAAGTACTCACATAAGTGAGTACAGCCCTCACATTTTTGAAAATATTTTATTCTATCTTTTCGTGTGACACTGAAGAAATGTAAAGTAGTGAGTGTACAGCTTGTATAACAGTGTCCCCTCAAAATAACTCCACACATGGCCATTAATGCCTAAACCGCTGGCAACAAAAGTGAGTACACCCCTAAGTTGAAATCTCCAAATTGGGCCCAATTGGCTATTTTCCCTCCCCAATGTCATGTGACTCGTTAGTGTTACAAGGTCTCGGGTATGAATGGGGGTTGCAGGTGTGTTAAATTTGGTGTTATCATTATCACTCTCTTATGCTGGTCACTGGAAGTTTAACTTGGTACCTCATGGCAAAGAACTCTGAGGATCTGAAAAAAAAGAATTGTTGCTCTACATTAAGGTAGCATAGGCTTTAAAAAGATTACCTGAAACTGAGCTGCAGCTCAATGGCCAAGACCATACAGCAATTTAACAAGATAAGTTCCACTCAGAACAGGCCTCGCCATGGTCGACCAAAGAAGTTGAGTGCACATGCTCAGCGTCTTATCCAGAGATTGTCTTTGGGAAAGAGACACATGAGTGCTGCCGCCAGCATTGCTGCAGAGGTTGAAGGGATGGGGGGTCAGCCTGTCAGTGCTCAGACCATACGCCACACACTGCATCAAATTGGTCTGCTTGGCTGTTGTCCCAGAAGGAAGCCTCTTTCAAAGATGATGCACAAGAAAGCCGGCAAACAGTTTGCTAAAGACAAGCAGACTAAGAACATGGATTACTGGAACCATATCCTGTGGTCTGATGAGATCAAGATAAACGTATTTGGTTCAGATAATGTCGAGCTTGTGTGGGGAAAACCAGTTGATACTATTGATACCTTGGGTCCCAATTTGGACATTTTCCCTTAGGGGTGTACTCACTTTTGTTGCCAGTGGTTTATACATTAATGGCTGTGTGTTGAGTTATTTTGAGGGGACAGCAAAGTTACACCGTTATACAAGCTGTACACTCACTACTTTACATTGTAGCAAAGTGTCATTTCTTCAGTGTTGTCACATGAAAAGATATAATAAAATATTTTCAAAAAATGTGAGATACAGTGTGTGTGTGTATGTATATATGTGTATGTGTGTGTGTATATATATATATATATATATATATATATATATATATATATATATATATATATATATATATATATATATATATAATTTTGTGCATCTTGAAGAGCATGCTATATTCTGCTTTGACTCTTAACATTAACAGTTTGTTCTGTGCTTGCTGGCATTTCAGTAAACTGAGAGAATGAAAATACACAAAATGTTCCATAAAAGGAAGTCCTCTGCAGCAGATACGAACAACATTAACAAAGTGCCCTCAGTATATATTTTATCTGTACCAGAACAGACAAAACATTCATTGAGCTGAGATTATTTACGTCACCCAGATAATGAATCTCAAATTTAGCCGTGGCAGTTAATGCTAACAGCATCTGTACTGATACGCAGATCTGCAGAACACCAACCCGAGGAGGAGGTTACTTTACTTTTATGAGATCAGTGAAAGAGTTTGTTTTAATGGACTGAGTGATGCAAGCAAAGTCTAGCAGGGGCTGAGGGCTGCAGCAGATGAGTGTAAAGTAAGCTAAGGGAATTCCTGGCCAGAAAATCTTCTAAGCTAATTAGCACTATTTGAGGTCAAAAATCTTAATGGGGGAAAAAAGATGACAAACTGTGGATGTGTTTCATTACATAATGTAAACTTACATACACATAACTAGGGTAATTTTTTTGTTTCATTCCAAATGAGAAACGTATAGCATGTTGAAACTTTATAAACCTTCCATCTATTTTTGATTGAATAAAAGGGGATTGTATGAAAGGAACCCTTCAACAATCTGCCACTCAGTTTTGAGCAGTCAAACTAATTTTAATCGCTCAATCGTATTTTGACACTTTAGGTTGCTCGGGAAAATTTAACAATTGCAACAAGGGATGGTGACATTTCTGTGGAACTTAATTTACAGCTTCTCATTCTATACTTCATTATTGGGGACACTGGTTTAATTCTCACACAAGAGTGTTATACAGTGGCTTACAGGAGATTGGACACTAGCAAACAAAGATGGGATCTGTGTCCCACTGGGGAGCTTTCCCTTCACTTCCTGTCCCATAGTCAAAACAGGAAGTGAGCATATCCCTGCAAATTAAGGGAATCCTCTGGGGCCCTCCAGATCACCAGAGCCAATGTTCCCATTGGGCAATTTCCCCTCTCTTACTTTTACTTTTTCAGAGGACAACCCAAAATCTGGAATTTTATTTCACTTTTAATGATGGTAACCAGGACAAACAGAGGGTGAATCTCCCTAATAGGGGCCCAGACCACAATAAGAACCTAATGGGTTTTCTAATCCCTCTACACTTTATCCAAAACAAAAACTTTTGCCTTTAGTTATACCTAAAGGAGTGCATTTTTAGTTCTGTACTCCTGTTACCCATATTTGGCCAACAATGAGCTAAAGTCCACTGTCGGCTGACGTCTCAGCCAGTCCAGGCTCTGAATGGATCCCGACTTGTCTGTATCCGCCCATATTCTTGCCTGGCAGCTAGTTCACCCTCTCAGCATGCCTCTGAGAGCCTGAGCCAGCCCCCCTCCACAGCCCAGCACTCCAGTAAGTGCTGGAGGGGTAGAACAAAGAGCCACTGACTGTCCCCCGCTCTCTAACTGAAGACCGAAAACTGAATGATCAGTGATGTTTGATCGCTCAGTTCTTGGTCTTATAGGTGGCGGGGGACAGATGCAGCACTGGACAGATATTGCATCATAGGCGCGTGTGGTTTTCTTTCTTTTTCTTTCTGTGATTTCACAGTTGTGCTTAAAAGTTTGCCTTTTTGGTATGCAGGCATTTGGGGGGGGGGGGGATTCATATTAAACTGTAGGTTAAAACAGAATGGCACAATCCTAAAAACAAAACATGGCAACAAATTAACAATTAAAATGACCCCTTTTAAAAAGTCCCCATACCCTTAGTTCTTGATACTGTTATTACCCCCTTTAGCATCAATGACAGCATTCAGTCTTTTGTAATTGTCTTTGAAGCCCCAGATTCTTGCAGGTGGTACAGCTGCCAATTCGTCTTGGCAATATTCATCCAGGTCATGCAAAGTCTTGGGTCATCTTGCATGAACCACACATTTCAGATCTCCCCAGAGTGGCTTGATGATATTAAGGTGATGGCCACTCCAGAACCTTCACCTTTTTTCTGCTGTAACCACTGAAGGGGCCAACTTGGCCTTTTGCTTTAGGGTTACAAAAGTTGTATGTATGCCAGGGATATCTAATTAAAAATTGCATGCCTAAATTTGTTTGGAGAGGGGTCTCCAAAAGCTCAATTGCAAACCAAAACAAAGTAAATTCACATCTGACACCTACTATAGGCGAATACAGAAATATATATATTTCTTTAATTTCAAAGAACATGCACATAGAGATAGTATCTCACAAAATTTAGTACACCCCTTGCATGTTTGTAAATATTTTATATTTTTTTCCCTGTGACAACATTGAAGAAATTGCATTTTGCTACAATGTAAAGTAGTAAAGTGTATATATTTGAATAACAGTGTAAATTTGCTGTCCCCTTAAAATAACTCAACACTCAGCCATTAATGTCTATACTGCTGTCAACAAAAGTGAGTACACCCCTAAGTGAAAATGTCCAAATTGGGCCCAAAGTGTCAATATTTTGTGTGCCCACCATTATTTTCCAGCACTGCCTTAACCCTCTTTGGCATGAAGTTCACCCGAGAGTCACAGGTTGCCACTGGAGTCCTTTTTCCGCTATTCCCCCGACAAAATCACGCAGCAGGTGGATGTCTGAGACCTTGCGCTCCCCCACCTTCTGTTTGAGGATGCCCCACAAATGCTCAATAGGATTTATGTCTAGAGACCTGCTTGGCCAGTCCATCACCTTTTTACCCTCCGCTTCTTTAGCAAGGCAGTGGTTGTCTTGGAGGTGTGTTTGGGGTCTGTACGTTGCCTGTTCCAGTGCAGGCATTCTTGTCAAGTATTTAAAATGAATGTGGTAACTGTGCTACTATACATTTATACTTTTTAATAGCTTTTGTCTGCCTCCCACATAAGGGAGTATAGCTAGCAAATTATTATTTCAATAACTATTCAACTTTTTTCTGTCCACTGCAAGGTGCCAGTTAAACATGTTTACAGAGTGCTGCAGTGTCAGGAGGAAGAGCTCACTCAGATGGTCTCCACAATGTCTGATGGCTGGAAGTTTGAGCAGGTAAGCCATGAGAGTAGCTTACGGTGTTTAATTGGAAATGTTTCTATAATTGTTCCTTTTAAAAGTAAATGCAATGGCATACGATTTACTGTGAACTGCTTGCTTTTGACAAACTATGTTTTTGTTTTACAAAATTAAGTGGAAGTGACATTCATGTACAGTATTACGGCCTCTTGTTGTTTGCTCGTTTCTGGTCTAAAGGATAAGTTAATCTTTTTGAAAAAAATAATGAATAAATGCAAATTTTTTGCAGATGAAGAAAAATGTGCATTTATGATTTATTTTTTTGTAGGAGCCAATGCACCCATGATCAGTAGATCATGGGTGCAATGCATGGCTCCTGCAGACTGTCAGTGTAAAATGTCTGCTTGAAAGGGCGGGCAGTTACACAATGACAGGAGAAATCAATCGACTACCCAGAGCAGTCATTGGGAACTACAAGCTGTCAGCCACAAAGGATGTTAGCACTTGTAGTTCATTCATTCACAGAACTCTGCCATGCTTTTTTCAAATGGTGACAGCGAGTGCGGGGAGAAGATCCTCGACCCGCTGTCACGTTACATGTTTCGTCCCAAAAGTGGCTAGAACATGTAACATGCGCCCAAAGGTGAACTTATCCTTTTACATAAACCATTGAAGGGATCTTGTTATCTGTTCAATGGGTGAAAAAAAAAACTGATTGTCAGAAATTCAGAGCTGTCCTGTGTCTTCTGAACACGTTATCTGTTATTGAAGACTGACCATATACATGGATCAGCTGATCCACACAAGTGGAGTGGATGGAGCGATCCTCCCTGCTGTGTTCTTGTATTCTGACAGCAGGGACTGCTCTGCTGTCAGAGTACACTGATCAGCCCCACAGCCAATTGGTTGGAAGTAAACAAGCTGGTTCTGAGAAGTCGATCATTAAATGAACTTTATATGGAATGGGAATGGTCATGGATGGATCGGAATTCAGCCAGTCCCTGCTGAACCCCACAAAGTTCAGTCAATGTATGGCAAGTTTTTAAAGAAGTTAAATTGGCCCTTCTGGTTTTTATCTGGGCACTGCAGGATTATTCGTGTCTGTTGGTGGAGATAGGAGAGTGGAAATGGTTGAAATAGTTTAGGCAAAGGTCATCTTGGCAGGGCTGACACCATAACACCTTAAAAATGACATGAGTTGTCAGTCCACAACAGGTCTTAGACGATGAGTGCATTTCTGGCATATCAAATGTTATTTTTCTGTACTTGTAGGAGTAAAATATTTGGGAATGTGCATACATTTTTCTAATAGACTATTACTGCTTTTAATAGGCCATATGCTCGTGTTTGGCACTTTCTAATCATTCAGGCCATGCGGATTAGCTTTGTGATCAGCCTGCCCTATTTTAGGAGAACAAGCAACAGTTCTTGCACTAAATTTACTGTTCAGATCTTAAGCAAAACCATAAGAAATACTGCCTGCTATGCTGAGAATGAGCAGCACACAAAGCATGGCCTATGTTTTGGTGCGCTGCAGTAAAAGTGGATTGTGCGCTACTTTAAGAGTGCCTTCCAAATAATGGCAGTACATTGTGGTAAATGCCTTCTTGCAGCGTGCTGTGAAATGTGTGTTTTTAAGGCACGTGACCACACCACCAAGATCTGAATGGTAAGTGATTTCAGCTGTATGGTGGGTTAATGTCATATAAACTGTAAACCATTGTTGGATGTCTAAAGATTTGAAAATGAACTTTTCTTGCAATAGAATAATAATGTATGCTCTCCTCTTTAGCTGCCTGTTTCTTCTGCCTCTCGTGTCAACTGCTTCTTCTCCACCCATTGCTACAGCCTCAGAAAGATATCCAGCACTCCCAAGAGGTGTTGGTGCCAATGTTCCCCACCACATGCTGGTTCCTTCGATTCCACCAAGGGTATTTGTGGGGAAAAACAAGTGCCCGGTGGGCAACATGGGCATCCAATACTCCCTAATTCATAGAAAGCCAAAAAGGCATTCTGAGGCTTCAGTGCTGGAGAGGAGAAGAAGTTGAGGGAGAAAGACCTCTAGTTTAGGGTAGCCCAAAATCAGTATTTTTTGTAGAGTTCCTTGGTATGTTGTATTTGATAGAATGACAGAGTAGGAATTTTTAACCAATGTCTAGGACAGTGATGGAGAACCTTGGCACCCCCAATGTTTTGGAACTACATTTCCCGCAGTGTAGTGAGCATCACGGGAAATGTAGTTCCAAAACATCTGGGGTGCCAAGGTTCGCCATCACTGGCCTAGGCACTTTCATGTTTCTCTTGACTGCTTGTTTGGCTAGGCATTTGTTTTCCAGCATGGTTACTATGTATTTGCTGTGGTTGCAGTTTGTCAGCATAGGTTCCATGTATGGATGCAGGCGGGATCGACAGTCAGAGTTTCTGCTCATTGTTTCAAGGGAAGTAAAAGAGGAGGAGACCATCCTCCAGAAATTCAGCGGTGAGGTGTGTCCTGTATTGCACACAGCTCTGTATTCTTTCCTCTTCTGTACCCTTTATGTACACATGCATGGCCTTGCCAACTAACTGTTAATTGTGAGCAGAATGCCATTAGGGCCAGCATGTTGTGTTGCAGATCCCAGTCTCCTACTGTGCTTGGTTATGGCACCCCCCCCTCCACTTTCTCCTGTATTTTAATTCTGAATGAAAATCACTGCCTGAAAGCATTGCTTGCCTGCTTGGCTATCTTTTTTACCTTTTTAGTAAATTAATGAGAAACGTTAAAGGATTTCTCTAGCTGTACTTAAAACTCTATTGCTATAGGCTAAGCTGTGTTTTGTCAAAAATCCAGATTAACCCCCTAAAATATCCAGGGTGCAGTTTACAACTTCCTACCATCACACGAGTCGGTTTAAAATGGAAAGCTGAATGCTTATGTCAGTTTCAATTTGCAACTCACCTGAGGAAAAAAGTCAATTAATTGAATGAGAATAGTCTTTAAAGTGAATATCTCTGGCCCTGACTTTTGCACTTGATTTATAGATGCCGGTTTATAGTTTAGGGTATTTGCAGCTTGTCACATTGCCGTTCTTGTCAGGTTTACACAGCCATGGAAACAATTTTGACATTGTATGAGCAATGAGAACGATCGTTAAAGTCATTGTAAAGCTTTGTTTTTTTTTTTTTTACTTCCACTGTGCAGTTAATTTTGCACAGAGTTGCCCCGGTCCTCAACTTCTGGGGTACCCCAGCGGCGCTGGTAGCTTCTCCCCGCATCGTATGACCCCCTAGGAGAAGTGCTCTCCCGGGGGGTTACCTTGCGAGTGCACTCCCGTGTCCAGCATTTGTGTCATTGGATTTGATTGACAGCAGCGGGACCTGAGACAACAGGCAGAGGGGCAGAGCGCGTCTCTGGCGTGGGAATTTACGGGCTCAGGTTCAGTAAAACTGGGGTGCCGGTCAGTGACAGAAGTTTTTTCACCTTAATGCATAGGATGCATTAGGTGGGGAAAAAAATGAGGGTCTACAACCCCTTTTTAAGGCTGGGTTCACACTGCATGCCAATGTGGCTCACAGCTGGGGTCCTGTGCGTCTTGGTTCCTAGTTTCAGGTGCAATTTCAGCCTGAATTTTGGTCTGAATTCTGACCTGAAACAGACCGAGACACACAGGGCTTCTGTGCAAATTTACACTAGAGCCGCATCAGATATGTGAACTGGCTCCATAGAGAGCCAGTCGCATTCTCCTGCTATTGTGAATTGGATGCCGAGATCCCGCATCCAGTTTGCAATAGTGTGGACCTGGCATTGGGGTTGACGAGTTTAGAACACTATTTTACTGTTATGTCAATATCTCCTTTTAAAAAGGCATCCAGCAATTCATTTTGCAAACCGCTGAATGATGCTTACTATGGAACAACTCCGTGAAATTGCTATTTAGTATAGTATGCCAACAAATTAATCAATTGGGAGGGTTTTGTACAATACAGTGCCTTGAAAAAGTATTCATATCCTTTCAAATTTTCCACAGTTTGTCATAATACAGCCAAAAACTTAAATTTTATTTTATTGGCCTTTATGTGATAGACCAACATTAAGTGGCACTTAATTGTGAAGTGGAAAGAAAATGATAAATGGTTTTCAAAATGTTATACAAATAAAGATCTTCACTCTGCTATCCCTAAACTAAAATCTAGTGGAACCAATTCAGAAGTTACCCAATTAGTAAGTAGAGTCCAATTGTGTATAATTTAATCTCTGTATACATGGTGTTTCTGTGAAGCCCTCAGAGTTCTTTTTTAGAGAACCTTGGTGAACAAACAGCATCATGAAAGCCAGGGAACACACCAGACAGGTCAGGTATAAAGTTGTGGAGAAGTTTTAAGCAGCGTTAGGTTATTTAAAAAAAAAAAAAATATCCCAAGCTTTTAGAAAATATCCAGAGCAATATTCAACCCATCACCAGAAAAATGGAAAGAGTATGGCACAACTGCAAACCTACCAAGTCATGGCCGTTCACCTAAACTGACATTCCAGGCAAGGAGAGCATTAATCAGAGAAGCAGTCTAGAGGCCCATGGTAACTCTGGAGCAGCTGCAGGGATCCACAGGTCAGGTGGGAGAATCTGTCCACAGGACAACTATTGGTCATGCACTCCACAAGTCTGGCCTTTATGGAAGAGTGGCAAGAAGAAAGCCATAAGAAGTCCTATATGCAGTTTGCAAGAAGCCATGTGGGGGACACAGCAAACATATGGAAACAAGTGCTCTGGTCAGATGAGACCACAAACTGCACATCACCCCAAACACCATCCCCACTGTGAAACATGGTAGTGGCAGCATAATGTGGGGATGCCCCCGATGACACTGGCAGGGAAGGGGTTAACACTAGGGGGCAATCAAAGGGTTAAGTGTGTTCTAACCGTAGGGGCAATCGGCTCACTGGGACATGACAGAGATCACTGTTCCCGATCACTGGGAACAAGATTTCTGACACGTCCCGCGAACTACAGTATGCCTGTATTGATTTTTTTATCCCCGTACTCACTGTGCAATCCTCTATAGAAGATTCCGACTCCCCGCGGGGAATGGGCGTTCCTATCAAGGGGGAGGATGATTGACGGCCGGCTATGGCATGTCGTGCTTCTCCGGAAATAGCCGAAATAGGACTTGCCGCTTCACGGCGCCTGCGCATAGTCTGTGCGCAGGCGCCGTATAGCGCCGTGAAGAGCCGAGACCTGTTCCGGCTATCTTCGGGGAGCGTGACGTGCCATAGCCGGCCGTCAATCATCCTCCCTCTTAATAGGAACGCCCATTCCCCGCGGGGAGTCGGAATCTTCTATAGAGGATTGCACAGTGAGTACGGGGATAAAAAAATCAATACAGGCATACTGTAGCTCGCGCTACTATGCCTCATTTAATGGTAAAATGTTGTCAGTGTGGGTGAACCACTGCTTTAAATGTCCTTTTTGTGTGCTCTTGCCAGTTTAAAGACCGTGACCAATTAGAGCCGGTTCACACAGGGGCGACCTGGGATCCGACTTGAAGTCTCCCCAAGTTGTGTGGTTGAGAAAATGAATGGAAGTGAATGGAGCCGTCTTAATACACACTACTGAAGTCGCTCCAACTTCAGAAAAGGTTCCTGTACTACTTCAATCCGACTTCTAGGCAACTTGTAGGCAATTTGTATCCATTGATTTCAATGGAAGTTGCCTCAGAAGTCTGATCACTGTCTTAACTGAAGCAACTTTCCAGGAAGATGACATACATTGACATTCATTTCTCAGGCAAACTCCCCCCCCCCCCTCCCTCCCACAGAGCTGATTGTTGTTTGATTGGCCACTGGAAAGCCTCCTGTCCTGGAGAGGCGACTTGAAGTTGCTTTGTAAGTTGCCTGATGATTCATACTCAAGTTGTGTCCAAGTTGCCTCCCAAAGTCTATGTGTGAACCGACTCTTAGGAGAGTAAATGAATATTTGTTGTTTTTAAATATGAAAGAGTTGCTTAAATGGAGTGTATGTTGTCCTTCTAGTTAGTGTTGTGCCTTTGCAAACATGAAGCATTTCAATCTTTACCAGATGTTTTATTCCCCTTTTTAGAATATAGGCATCATCACATTTACCTGTCAATACGCTTATTGTTCCTCGTCGAGTTTAGCCCTGAAGCCGCCGAGGAGCTCGGCGGGCCGAGAGCTCCCATAGAACAACGAGAAAATAGAGAACATGTTCTCTATTTTCTCGACGAGTTCCTCGGCGGCTCCAACGGGCCGAAAGTGTACACACGACAGAGTTTCTCGGCAGAATCCGGCTCTGACCGAGTTTCTCGCCGAATTCTGCCGAGAAACTCTGTCGTATGTACGAGGCCTTAGAGTTTTATAGCTAGATTCAGAAAGAGTTAAGCCGGCATATCAGTAGATACGCGGTCGTAACTCTGAATCTGCGCCGTCGTACATTTAAGTGTATTTTCAAATTGAGATACACTTAAATGTAGCTAAGATACGACGGCCTGCGCCGTCTTATCTTAGCTGTCTAGTTCCGCCGACCGCTAGGGGCGTGAACGCTGATTTACGCCTAGAATGCGTAAATCAGCGAGATACGCCTATTCACAAACGTACGCTTGCCCGTCGCAGTAAAGATACGCCGTTTACGTAAGGCATTTTCAGGCGTATAGTTAGTCCAACAAAAAGCTGGCCTAGTCAATGTTAAGTATTGATGATGTTCCCGCATAGAATTTTGAAAATTTTACGTTGTTTGCGTACGTCGTCTGTGAATGGGGCTGGACGTAATTTACGTTCACGTCGAAACCAATAAGTCCTTGCGGCGTACTTTGGAGCAATGCACACTGGGATATGTCCATGGACGGCGCATGCGCCGTTCGTTAAAAACGTCAATTATGTCGGGTCATGGTTTATTTACATAAAACACGCCCACCTCTTCACAATTTGAATTAGGCGCTCTTACGCCGGCCCATTTACGATACGCCGCCGTAACTTAGGAGGCAAGTGCTTTGTGAATACAACACTTGCCTCTCTGACTTACGGCGGCGTAGCGTAAATACGACATGCTACGCCGGGTGAAACATATGCCGCCCTACGTGAATCCAGCTATTAGACTTTCCTGGGTTAAAGGGAAAAATTATCCAAGGGTTCAGCCTGAGTTTATACAGTAGAATTCATTAACAAGGTGTGTGTGTGTGTGTGTGTGTGTAAATTAATAAGTTTGTTAAAATGTATTTATTTATATTTATCAGGGCTCTGACACTCTTTTTATTTGGTCTTGGAGAAAGCTTTGACACAATGAAGAGCTACCAGGGGAATTTATTTGCCAAACTGTACTTGGGAACTGTTTGATGTAATATGTGCATTTATCAGATAACTGGGACATCGTATCACTAGGAATTTGAGTTGCCTGTCAGTCTTTTTGTACAACAGGGTGATTATCTGGAAAAATGGAATTGTGACCATAAATAAAAAATGTAGTCCTTGAAATACTAGCATTCAGACTCCTGTATGATGTTCATTTATTGTGGAAAAATATTACAGGAATTTTTTAAGTGGTCTGCTATGATTGCCTGCGTGGAGTGTTCAGTTTTGGCCTATCTGCCCCCCAGAATGTTATCACTGATTGAGGAAATTGTTGAGCATCAATCCCAAAACCTACTGTGTGATGGGCACATTTGCCTTTTTTTTTTTTAATACAATCTTTCAAAAAGTGCAGGCGCTATTTCTAGCGCCTGCAAACCGACACATTTTTTTTGGGGGGTGGGGATTACTTGTTAAAAAAGGGCTTTATTCTGATTGAGATGATCGCAAAGACAGTAGTCTCCTTGTTATGAAATGATAGGCAATTGATGCCTTTTTCCATAGTAGATGTTGAAACGCACAGTAGGTACACGTTTAAGTCTAATAAATACAGTCAGGGTAAATGCTCAGTTAAGTGTTTTCTTAAGCTATTTTGCTTCATGCTGTATGTCTACTTTTGATAATATTGTACTAAATTTCTAATTCTGTCTGATTTTGTTAATATTCCTTTCAGCTGGTCAACATTGGTTCTTCCTATAATTATGGAAATGAAGACCAGGCAGAATTTTTGTGTGTGGTCTCCAAAGAATTGCACAATACCCCATACGGCACAACTAGTGAACCTAGTGAAAAGGCAAAGGTATGTCCTGTCTATCTTTTTATACTTTCGTTTTAATGGAGCGTTCCTGGATAGATGTAGCAAGGGGATCAGGGCTTGTCTAAGTGTTGTAATGTTGTAGATGCTAAAAGCTGTAACGTCTTGTGTTTTTTTTTTTCCCTATTTATAAATAACAAACATGTTATACTTGCATGCTCTGTGCAGTGGATTTGCACAGAGCAGCCTGGATTCCCCTCTTCTCGAGTCCCTCTTCACTGCTCCTGGCCCCTCCCTCCTGTTGAGTGCCCCCACAGCAAGCAGCTTGCTATGGGGTCACACGAGCCGAGCTGCAGCTCCGTGTGTCCATTCAGATACAAAGCTGTGGCTTGTCCCTGCCCCCTCTCTCTGCTGATGGGATAACTGACTTTGACAGTAGGGGGAGCCAATGGCACCACTGCTGTGCCTCAGCCAATCAGGAGAGAGAGAGCGTTCCAGGCGACCGAGGTACTCGTGGACATCGCTGGATAGAGAAGGGGCTCAGGTAAGTATTAGGGGGGCTGAGGGGGTGCTGCACACAGACTGGTTCACACGGCGCAAATCCCCCCCCCCCCCCCCCCCCAGGCACACACTTTTTTGTTTTTGCAGTACTGTACAGTTGTGGCCAAAAGTTTTGAGAATGACACAAATATTAGTTTTCACAAAGTTTGCTGCTAAGCTGCTTTTAGATCTTTGTTTCTGTGATGTAGTGAAATATAATTACACTCACTTCATACGTTTCAAAGGCTTTTATCGACATTTATGCAAAGAGTCAGTATTTGCAGTGTTGGCCCTTCTTTTTCAAGACCTCTGCAATTCGACTGGGCATGCTCTCAATCAACTTCTGGGCCAATTCCTGACTGATGGCAACCCATTCTTTCATAATCACTTCTTGGAGTTTGTCAGAATTAGTGGGTTTTTGTTTGTCCACCCGCCTCTTGAGGATTGACCACAAGTTCTCAATGGGATTAAGATCTGGGGAGTTTCCAGGCCATGGACCCAAAATGTCAACGTTTTTGTCCCTGGGCCACTTGGTTATCACTTTTGCCTTATGGCACGGTGCTCCATCATGCTGGAAAATGCATTGTTCTTCACCAAACTGTTGTTGGATTGTTGGAAGATGTTGCTGTTGGAGGGTGTTTTGGTACCATTCTTTATTCATGGCTGTGTTTTTGGGCAAAATTGTGAGTGAGCCCACTCCCTTGGATGAGAAGCAACCCACACATGAATGGTCTCAGGATGCTTTACTGTTGGCATGACACAGGACTGATGGTAGCGCTCACCTTTTCTTCTCCGGGCAAGCCTTTTTCCTGATGCCCCAAACAATCGGAAAGAGGCTTCATCGGAGAATATGACTTTGCCCCAGTCCTCAACAGTCCATTCACCATATTTTCTGCAGAAGATCAATCTGTCCCTGATGTTTTTTTTTTGGAGAGAAGTGGCTTATTTGCTGCCTGTCTTGACACCAGGCCATCTTCCAAAAGTCTTCGCCTCACTGTGCGTGCAGATGCGCTCACACCTGCCTGCTGCCATTCCTGAGCAAGCTCTGCACTGGTGGCACTCCGATCCCGCAGCTGAATCCTCTTTAGGAGATGGTCCTGGCGCTTGCTGGACTTTCTTGGGCACCCTGAAGCCTTCTTCACAAATGCAGTGGAATTTTTTTTTATGGGATTAAGTTAATTTTCATGGCAAAGAGGACTTTTGCAATTAATTGCAATTCGTCTGATCACTCTTCCTAACTTTCTGGAGTATATGCAATTTCCCATCTCAAAAACTGAGGCAGCAGACTTTGTGAAAATTAGTATTTGTGTCATTCTCAAAACTTTTGGCCATGGCTGTAGTTGTCCCACCTACTACTTCATCATCTGGGTTTGACCCAATACAGTTGCCTTTTTTTAATTTGTTTGTGGTGCTGGTCTACACCATTTCTCACTTGGGCAATGTTGTTTCCACCAGTTTTTGGTGAGTAGTTGGTTGCTTCACCAATTTCTCAATTTTACTGGATGGGGGCTATGTTTTTTTTTTTTTTACTGGTGATTATTCCTTGTTCTGATTGAAGCTCCAGGTTGATCAGTTCTCCATTTTTGTTTTCTTCTCATTAGCCATAAAGTAGGGGTTGATTCACATACTTTTGTAGTAAGATCCCTATACATGTTCTCTATGGCTTGCCCACCCCTCAGTTGGAGTGCTTTTGGATTTCCCATCAATTTAAGAGTATCCTTGACATCCCATATTAAATTCCTGTATCCTTCAATGAACAGTGAAGAAAATATTTTTTTTGTACTCATTGTAACTTTTTTCCGGACATTCATTGAGGGACACGTCCTACCCTCTGTGTATTGGTCATGTGTACTGCTTGCTCACAAACCTGAGGTGTGATGGGTGGAGGGGTTATTTGGTGGCTGGTGTCAATATGTTTTTTCTGTAGGCATCAGTAAAGTCCGGTTTAAGAATATCATAAACTCTTGTGTCCCTCAATGGACTTTAAGAGATTTTACAGTAATTAGAATTTATTTTTATTTTTTACTTAAGCCATGGTATTCGCATATCAAAGTTCAGCAGGAGCTGACTAAATTTTAAACTGTGTGTAGCCCTATCTGTTGGACAGATACAGGTCATTTGGCTGGCTTCTGTCACAGTCCTGCTGGAAAAAACAGCATTCTATCAGCCACTGCAGTGTTGATCAGTGTCTTTCTGACAACTGTAGGATACTATAGCACATCTTGGTCTTTGCTTACTATGCAATGCTTTCTAGTTTTAATGCATACCCTATACTAGTTTATTGGGTCCTTTTCCTTCTAGAGTAACCTTAAAGTGGTTGTAACCCTAAAAAAACAAAAAAAACAAAAAAATTAACGATCCTGTTCCCTTCTTATAGCAAATTAAACGGCACAGTGCTTGTGCTTTCTAAGCTGTAAAAAACCTGGTTGATCCTTTTTGTCCTCTGTCCCCCTCTGCTGACTATGGTAATCATGGCTGTTGATCCCTGAATACTGTGCTCAGGTTACGGGCCTCAGTCATCTAGCTACTCTCCTCTCTTCCTTACCCTCCTTCCCTGCCTGTCAGCTCCTGTGTGTGTCTTTCCCCTCTCAGCCCCCCTCCTGTTGCTATTGGAAGCTGGCAGTAAAAGTAAAGAACCATTACAGCCAGCTCCTCTGTTATGGTAATCTCTCATACACTGTGTAAATGTTTTTGTAAAATGAAACTTGCAAATACCTTTTCTTTGATCTCTTCTGGCCATTCACAGTGTTCACGTGACCTCCCCGCCCAATGTCAGAGGGGACTCTCGGCCCCGCCCTCTGTAGCCTGTAGATCGTAGAAATAGAGCAGCCGGAGGTCACATGACGGCCATAAAAGATCAAAGATTGGGTATTTACATGGTTCGCTTTAAAAAAACAATTACACAGTGTAGGAGAGATTTATCAAACAGAGGAGCTGGCTGTAATTGTTCTTTACTGTCATTTGTTAGGCTGGGTTCACACTACGGTTTTCCCGTCCGTCAGCCGCATACGATTTCAGTATTGAAAACGTACGGGCCCGGACGGGAAAACGTAGAGATAGACAATGCATTGCAAATCGTATGCACTCGGATGCATCCGGGTGCGTACGTTTTGCTGGCAAAACGTTTTTTAAACGTACGCAAAACCGTGTTCAACCACGGTTTTGCGGTCGTTTTTAAAACAGTATGGCAACCGCATACGTTTTCCTTTAACATTAATGTTAATGGAAAACGCACATATGTGCGGTGCCATACGTTCCCGTCCGTTTCAGCCGCATACGTTTTTTCATATAAATCGTATGCGGCTGACGGACGGGAAAACCGTAGTGTGAACCCAGCCTTACACCTACCCTACAAGGTTTCTCTTTTTCTTTTGTTATTGTTTCTCTGTATTGAAGTGTCCAGAATTACTACATCTATTTGGGTATAAAGCAGGGATATGCAATTAGCGGACCTCCAGATGTTGCAAAACTACAAATCCCATCATGCCTCTGCCTCTGGGTGTCATGCTCGTGGCTGTCAGAGCCTTGCTATGCCTCATGGGATTTGTAGTTCTGCAACAGCTGGAGGTCCGCTAATTGCATATCCCCAGTATAGAGCATTAACAGTCATTAATTTTGTAATTACGGTACTCATTGTTAAACCTTGATTACCCCCTGCTGGTACCCATTGACCTTAAAGAAGAACTCAATTTCTGACAAGACCCTCAAAACCTACATTAGGGGCATCCT